>NW_028243122.1:0-175496 GCF_964263255.1 Lissotriton vulgaris
GTTTAGAAGACTAGTCACTATTTATCTGAGTAAAACAAGAGCCAAATTACAATAACCCAAAATACACAAGTCAAGTCAGGAGTTTCGCAAGATTAAATCAAAGTGCAGTTCTTAGAAGTAAATAGCTCCAAATGGGCTAGCTTGACAGGGGCAGATCCAAAAGTTCAGGCTGACCGTGATGGAGCGCAACCCAGATACAGGCGTCACGCAGACCAGCTGATAGTGCCTTAGATGCATCGAAGGTCGGGGACGATGCATTGAAAAACAGGAGGAGATGCGCCACTGTTGAAGGCGAAGCAATGGTTCCAAAGTCGAGCAACATCATTGATGCGCCAGTGTCATGAGCGCTGTGCGTGGGGTCGAGGTGTTGAACCACTGAACTGTAGACTACGTGTTGACTCATGCGGCTGCATTGATTCAGAGGCGCTGCATCTACAAAGTTGGGGCTGCAATATAAGTCTAATTCATTGCGTTGCGCAGTCAGAGAGTGATGTCCGCTGCTTCTGTGCAGGCAGCATCGATGCGTCAATATCGCTGAGAAGTGCACCGGTACCCATCAATGCTTCAGTGTTGATGCATTGGTTTCTTGGGCTGAAGCACCAAACAATGACTTCCGAGGGCCCTGGAGTGGATTTGGCACCACTTGTCAGAGCATGACTCACACCAGAAGAGCCATGGTGCTGGTAGCAAGATGCTTCTGAAGTCTTTGATATCCCTGAGACTTCAGAAACAGGAGGAAAGCCCAACATGCCCTTGGAGAACCTTTAGAGATGCAGACTGTAGCGCGTCAAGTCCAGTCCTCTCACTCTCAGGCAAGACATAGCAGGCAGCAGGCCAACACAACAAAGCCAGTAGCAAAGGGGTAGTCCCCCCTGGCAACACAACAGCTCAACTTCCTGGTAGAATGTCCTCAGTTCCAGAATTTTTCTGAGTATATGGTGTCAGAGGTCCTTTACTTATGCCCATTTTCGCCTTTGAAGTAGGGAGACGTCAAAGAAAAGTCTCTATAGTGCACAAGACCCTGCTCTTCCTTGCCCTGGCTCCATGCACACTACAGGTGGGTATGCAACTCTTTGTGTTGGGACAGCAACAGCCCTGTTCAGGGGCAAGTGTCAACTCTTCCCTCTCACTCTAGCTCAGGAAGACGTATTAGGCCCGGTGATGAACAATCAGGATGTAAAGGGCAGTACTCGGCTTACTTTGTGTGTGACTGTCTAGAGGGGATGCACAAACCCAGCTGCCACCTAACCCAGACCTGTATTCCAGAGACAGGCAGAGGCACAGAATGGTTAAAGTAAGAAAATGCCACTGTTCTAAAAGTAAACCGCAACAAGGGGTTGGGCCAATCAATGTCAGCAATGCTAGCCCACTAAAATATTTTTGAACATACAAATTCCAATACTGACTTGACTTTACCAAGAAAACCATTTATATTCATGCTCACAAAACTCAATTATTGTGATCGATATTTATATTCATTATTATTTATGAAATATTTCATAACTTTGCATATAACTGTTGTAAACAGAGGAAGAGCATCCTCATGAATTGAATCAATTTACAATCATTGTGCAACCCACAACAAATAAACAACATAATTACATAAACACAACAATGAATTGTTACATACAAAATAACAACAAACAACACAAAAACATGTGCCAATCAATGTCCTGGTTCTGAACTTCAAAAAAGGAAGGAACACTGTGTGTGATGCCCGCGAGAGCCCCTGATAGTTTGGCTTCAACCACGGGGTTTCAGCATGTTCTGTAATCTGAGGCCTGAATCTGGGATCTACACAATGAGTTATTCCACTAAGGGATTACCCGCGTGCCAGTGCTATCTTTTCTGACACACTCCCTGGTTCACTTATGCTGCCAAAGCATTTCAAACATGCCGTCAATTTGAGGTTCTCCTCAGGACTAAGAACTTCAGGATAATTCACTTCCTTTCTTGGTTTCATCCTATTCATTAAGCTCTTCTTATTTCACATTTTCAGAGTTGTTTTTAGATGCAGCAATTGTTCCTGTGGTTTGACATTTTAGTCCCAAAGCTTGGATATTATCTTCCAACTCCCTTCTTTGATCTCGAATGCTTTGGAAACAGTGGTTCCATGTCTTGTTTCCTTCATGAATTGGTGCCTTCTGACAAGCTCTGTGTTTTTACAATTGCTGGCCAGTAGGTCGTACAGCTCCTCCAGTCAATGTCTCCAACTGCCAAGCAACTGAAGTGAATGATTTACAGCTTGCCTAACCATAAGCATGGCAATCAGCAGTCATAAAGCACCTTTTTTAAACTATTAATTTCTGGTCATTTTATGGGAAATAGAATTCTAAACATGGCCAAATTTCTTGAAATAAGTTATCACACCTGGTTTTGAGCAACAATTTAGCAGGGATTGCCAGAAAGCATAAGTATGATAGTATGGAATTGAAAATGAAATCCTTCATATTTTGGGATCATGTTATGCCAAAAACATTAAACACTCTTTTGCATACTTAAGCAAGCACTTTCATCCCCATGTCGTTTTCAGAAGAGCAAGGCTAAAATGAAACGTATTACCACTGAATGAAGGAGACAGGTAAATACAATGTACACATCCAACCACACAGGCAGAGGTGCATCAATATAAGCAATTGTGATTCCTTAATTGTGATTATTAAGGAATCGCAATGAAGGAATCGCAATTGCCTATGCATGTAGGAATCCCAAAAAAATGTGTGATTCCTACACATTCCTTAATTGCAAACTCCCAAATTGCAATTAAGGAATGGGTTCCCATTAATTCCTATGGGCCTAGAGGTCCATAGGAATGAATTGGAATTGCATGCACAATTTTCGAGTACCCAATAGGTACTCTCAAATTGCGCATGCAATTTCAAGGGTGAAAGGGTGCCAAAAGGACACTCTGTTGCACTCCAGAAATTCCGAAGGGCATGCGTATGGGTAACATGGAACTTTGAAAAATGCACTTTTGTGCATTTTTCAAAGTTTTCGCAAATTACCATCAACTTTAAGTTAATGGTAATTTGCGTTTCTTAAAAGCGAAATCACATTTTTTTTGTTGCATTGCATTTAGGGAATCGCAATTTGCGATTCCCTAAGTGCAATCACAATTTAAGTAATTGCACATTTTGCGATTACTTAAATAGCGTTTTTTGCATTTGGGATGATTCATCCCAAATGCAAAAATTGGGGTTGCAAAGGGGCAGATTCGCAGAATCTACCACTTTGCGACCGCAAAAAAAGGATGCAAGTGCCCCAAAGTGTTTTCAACCACCATCCTTGACACTTCCGATTGTAAAACACCTGTGCAGTGGACTTCAATTTGGAGCTTGAGGAGTAGCTCATCAAAATATCTTAAGTCTTCAGTAAAACCACTGAATATAAAGTTTTTATTGTGTATGCTACGGGAACGAAGTTGTTGTTCAATACACTATCAGCCAGATTCATCAAGCGAAATGCGCTTGCAAAAGGGCCAGATTCTAAGAATCTGGCCCTTTGCGAGTGCAATTTTTGCATTTGGGAACATCATCCCAAATGCAAAAATCTCTAATAAAGAATTCGCAAATTTGCGAGGATTAGCATGCAAGGAATCTCTATTAGAGATTCCTTAAATGCTATTCATGAAACATTTAAAAATTGCGAATTCGCAATGTAGGACCGCTATTTACCACGAAGTCAAACCTCGTGGTAAATAGCGAAATCTTAGAAAAATGCATTTAAATGCATTTTTCTAAGTTGCATGTTAAACACACAAATGTCCTTTGGACATGTGTGTGCACAACATCAGTGTAAATTCACATTTCAGGGGTGCTACAGGGTGTCCTTTGGACACCCCTGCACCCTTGAAATCGCAATTTCATTTTGCGAATCGCTATTTGCGATTAGCAAATTGCGAGTGTCTTCCCATTCAATCCTATGGGCCTCTAGGCCCATAGGAATGAATGGGGAGATATTCCTTAATTGCGACTCGCAATTTGCGAGTCGCAATTAAGGAATAATTAGAAATCGCTATTTCTTGAGTGATTTCTTGATGAATAGCATTTTGCTATTCCTTAATAGCGAATCGGTAAATTTCGCTATTAAGGAATCGCAAAATGTGTTCTTCATGAATCTGGGTGTAAGACACTCAGGCAGGGTAAGAGCTACAGCCTGGCCTGGTGTAGCTCCACATATTCTAAGCTCTGTCCCCCATGATGGGGCTATCTAAGCATTCCAATAACTTCAACTTTGAAATTCTCTTCTCAAAACTTACTTCTTATTCAACTTGCCTTAAATAAATTCAAATCCCATTTGAAGTTCTTTGTCTCTATTATCCACCTCCGAGTCATTTCTGGTGCAAAACTGATTTTAGAGTTCATTCTTCTGTTTCTATTACAGCTCTCATGCCACTTGGCCAGACAACTCTCAAATTTCAAAAACGATAATGAATCAGTAAAAACAATCGGTATTGGTGCATGCATCATGCGTGAATACAATCATAAGTATAATGTCCAAGTGAAAGTATTATTTGTTGTTGCTCTCTCTTATTGCTCATTTACTGCCACTGAGAAGTCAGAATAAGAGGGACATTCTAATTTTTCATATGTGGTGTTGTCTATGAGGACAGGTCTCTTTGCACCATGAGATGTGTCTTTGTGTTAGTGTGAAAACTGCGAACCTCTTTTTTTTTAGCAAATAGAGAGAGTGGTTTTAATCATATAGTTACAGTATAATGGGCTTTCTTATTATTGAAATAACCCTGATTTTTAGCATCTGTTAGGTTTTCTACACACCTTACAGTTTCCACTTTGGAAAAGGCTTCTGTTCTGTCCTGATGCCAGCACTGAGGACTCTGGTACTTACTGACAGACTGAAACCACCAGGCCTGTGAGTCAGAGAGAAAAGGCCAGACATGTTATGTATGATGGAAAGATGACTGGCGGGCTCGCTTAATGCTGTTTGCCCTAGAGTGACGGATTCCTTCCAGCGGGAGTACAGTAGCACAGTTTGTCTGAGTATAGGCCATGCTTGACTTGGTTCCTTCAGTGCCACAGAGGTGGTGATAAATGTAGAAACTACTGGAAGTATATCATGACAGACACAGTGTGTTGGCTGGATTATGGACACACTTAACTTTAAAGGTTTCGAAGATATATTGCATCACATCCATCAAACTTAACGTTTGTATTTGACTAAATCTGTTGGGCATCACAGCGAAATGCAAATTATAAACATAAAAGGTGACATTTATGTCAACAATATAACACATAATAGGAAAACAAAGCCAAGGAAAAGCTTAACAGACAAAATCAGTTTGACTCTCCTACCAAACCCAAAATACACATTGGGCCTAATTTACAAATTCAGGTGTAAGCCATGAGTAAATCATAGCAAAGTCTTTGTGAATCCGAGCGATAGGTACCAGCTGTCATTCTAAATTCTGAATGCTCTTCTCCGAAACGGTATGTATACCTATAGGAAGAAATATTAGAGAAAACGTAGTTGTAAAGTTTACATGGAAGAAACAGTGACAGTGATAGGTGTAGAAAGGTAGCAGTACTAGGGCATGGGAATAGGTAAAAGTGGGTATTGGTTGCAATCGAGGTAGTGTAAGCAAGGAATATGACTGGGGTAAACTACTTACTGGAGGGAGTATAAAAGGGAGAGAATGATGCAGAGTGGACGAGATAAAAAAGTGGCGGGGTCAACAGTGGTTTTCTTTGACGAGAAGCGCACTCACATGGGATGGATTAAACATCATTTGATTAAAAAAAAATCACATATAACCCATCACAGAGCCTCTGATAATATCTGCATCATCATTGTGGAAAATAGACTTAGACATTAATTATAACTGGGCTCCTAATCCTCATTGAAAGACAAATTCCTTTTAGATGTTATTTGGGCCTCCTGCATGTGTTTACCTGCATTTTTTTCTGCAAGATAAAAATGGGCACAAATTGTGTGTGCAAATAGCTCATAATTTGAGTTTACACTGGAGGAGTGCGAAATTGTGTAATTTATTTCATAGAAACGCTTTCAAAATTTCCAGACAAATATGTGTAAGTTTAACAAAATGTACTTTGGTGTGTCTCAAGTTAAAAGTGAAGATGAGGCCCTTGTGTTCAAACTTTACTCAAAATATGGGCAATGGGACTTGTTTGAGGGGGAAATTTCGACTACAATTCATTGTCTGCTTGACCTTGTCCTCCACAAGATATTATCCCCTATTCTGAGGTGCAATATGTAGAATGGTGGGCTACCACAACATCTATACAATACCACACCCTGCAATGTCACCAAGCCACAGTACGTTTATTAGCATATGGGTATTTTACTGAGCCCCCTAGAAGGTAAAGTTGGGGCTGCATTTGGGAACTAAACAGTTCCCAACTGCATGGGCCTATTGTCAAGCAACCTCTTGCTTCGTAAAATACATTTAATTTGTTCACATTCATGAGACACTCGTGTGCCTCCACACAGACACAATTTGCTTAACTGACCAAAAGGACACAGAAATAAAGCACGTCACCAACTTGAAATTCCCCAAAATGATATTAGGGTAGTAGCACAGTAAGTCAATAGCTGCAAACACCAGTATGGTATCATGTTGCAGTGCCCTTTCCCAATGTGTATCAATGGCTGACCTTTAAATATCAACTTTAAGGATCACAGGTAAGCTTGATGTATTGTATTATATTATAACATGTTTTGTGCTGAGGTTCGTGCTATACTGTAATATAGTTATAATTCATGAAGTCTACAAAACTTGCACCAAAATCCACGTAGTGTGGTGCAAGAAATTAATTATTTATAATTTAGAACAAGGGAGCAGCTAGGCATGCAGTCCTTCTTATTCATACATAAGAGTTTACATTAGAAGAGACCAGCACAGTGGCTTCTAGAAGAAATTGCTCTGTTTTAGTAGTTCGCTCTCGCCTCACAGTGGTCAACCAAAGGCTGAACCATGTTAGGCAGGCAATGAAGGTGAAAATGTAAAATATGTATAAGCGCTGGGCCAATGCTTTAAGCATGTGATGGTTGAAGCTAACACAATGTAAAGACAAGTAATTTGTTCTTCATATCCTGAATTTAGCATTACTTTCTTCAGTTCTGATTGCTTTTGACAGAGTGATCCAGAGTTTAGATACACACCAACAGGTATACACCTCTACCACCAATTGAAATCAAGCAGTTGAATCTCGGTGTACTGACAAACATTGCAGAAGCTAATCCGAACCCACGCAGACATTGAGCTTCGCAAGGACTATTGACAATGTGATGGGTCTTTCGCCCAGCAGACCCTTTGTACAGTGACACCGTAGCCCTAATCAGTTTGATACACTGCCATGGATCATAGAAAGCCTGAAATAGTAATTCCAAGAGTTGACACCTTTTCATATCTGTTTTATAAAAGCAGGGTTGTGATCAAACCAGACTCTGAAATATTAAAACCTGGAGTTTGAAAATTGTTTTGTTACCAGAAGCTGAAACAATTTAAAAGGAGAAATAAGTTAATGGATGATTCTGGTGAGGAGTGCTCTTTTGGTGGGAGAAGACCCCAAGTAATTTACTTACTTCTGTCCTCCATATAGTACTTTACCTATTAGCCTGATCCTCACTTCCAACCACTCTATTAACACCTGGTGTATCACAATGTCAAAGGCACTTAACAAGTCTATGATAACTAGGATGTAAGCGAGGTCCTATCCCTCACAGCTATCTTTCTGTGACGTCAGTTAGGACTGATTAGTCTCATGAAGAGAACAGAGATCCACATTTTTGGGATTGAATAGACCATTTGTACCTGTACCTGCAAGTCTTATCTTCATTGCAGATAATTCCATCTTAAGCCACACTCTGCAGTATACAGACTTTGGCACACGGAGAGGGAGGGGCTGGTTTAAGGCTGCACAAAGCATGGTCAATGTAAGGCCAATGTAAGGGTTTACACCTGCACCACTCGTTAATCCCTTCTTTGAATCTTTAGAATTCAATTTACCCCCTGCTTCATACAGCTACAGGAAGTCAGGCAACACCATGAGCAATGAAAGTCAGAAATATTGCATCTACAGCCAGTCAGAAAGCCGACACACCAATGGAGTATGTTCTTGACACTAACCAGGAGACAAAATAAGAGAAGGCATAAGAGAGAGAGAAGAAAATAGCAAAAAAAGAAGCACAATAATGACAAAGACACCACGAAGAAGCCAAAGCATCGAGTGATGGGTGGATGCTTGAGAAAAACTTTGTGGCAGTACCTGTCGCCCTTGGGAGGAGCCAGGAGAAGCTCACAATTCTGAAAATGGTATAATAGAGAAACCTGCTCTGACAAAAACCCTGGGAGAATATACTTGCTTTCTCCACTACTGCCATGGCCCTGGCACAAGGTCGTTACTTCAAGCTAGTGTGGCATGCTTGAGGAAATGGGCTCTATGGTAAGTGGCTCCCATTTTGGTGATTACTTTCTTCCTCTCCATATCATACCTTGAAAATGAAACCAAGTGCTGCATTACACAGATATTTTCTTCCTTTTCTTAACCACCTGGGGTAAAAAAACAGTGCACCCTTGTGCCTTCCTTCTTAGTGCATATGGAAACTGTGCAATAATGTTACTGAGATGTACTCACCATTCACATGCACAAAACGCTAAATTAAGATTAATACCCCACAATCATGTTCTTAATGAATGTATGTCACTGCAAGTCTCTTCACCGAAGCCTTTTACCCCCTGTGCGTTTGCCATCTAATATAGCACAGGGTCAAGGCTGATTTGCACATGGCCATGTCTGAACTGGGGTGGCTTTGCGAGCAAAAAAACGATGGATTTAGGCCCAGATCTCTGTACTGGGGTGAATGTATGACATTGTACTGCATTCTGTCCATCAACTGTTGTTTTTGCATTTGTCACCCCGAGTGGGACGGGTATGCTCAGACATGAGTCCTGTGCTCTCCACGCCACTGGAGTCAATCTATCCTGGCTTATGACGGCTGATAGGCAGAAACCGGTCCTAGGATGCTTGATTCTGGTCCAGGGAAGACATGGCTTGGCAGTTCGGGCTGCACTGTACCCATGAGGTACAGGGTCAAGGCTGATTTGCATATGGCCATGTCTGAACTGGGGTGGCTTGGTGAGCAAAATACGATGGATTTAGGCCCAGATCTCTGTACTGGGCTGAATGTATGACATTGTTCTGCATTCTGTCCATCAACTGTTATTTTTGCATTTGTCACCCCGAGTGGGACGGGTATGCTCAGACGTGAGTCCCCTGCTTTCCACGCAACTGGAGTCAAGCTATCCTGGCTGATGATGGCTGATAGCCAGAAACCGGCCCTAGGATGCTTGATTCCTCTCCATATCATACCCTGAAAATGAAACCAAGTGCTGGATTACATGGATATTTTCTTCCTTGTCTTAACCACCTGGGGTAAATAAACAGTGCACCCTTGTGCCTTCCTTCTTTGTGCATATGGAAACTGTGCAATAATGTTACTGAGATTTACTCACCATTTACATGCACAAAATGCTAAATTAAGATTACTACCCCACAATCATGCTCTTAATGAATGTATGTCACTGTAAGTCTCTTCACCGGAGCCTTTTTACCCCCTGTGCGTTTGCCATCTAATATAGGAAACATGTGCAGGTAGCTGTTTCGTTTTAAATCCGGGTCAAATTCCCTCCTAAGTTTTCTTAGGTTAAATACTTGAGGGTTCTGCCAATATGCGAAATATTTCTTTTTTAACTGGACTTGATTTTGGCTTCTGCACACCTCCACATTCTTCTGAGATTACACTAACTTGCATCTTCAGTTGTTTACTTACTCTGAAATTCTAACTTCGAAATAGCCATAGCTTTAGCCAACATCAATCATTGGCTCTTTAGCACAGTCTTTCTGCTGTTTATTTTTTAAGCGTTACTCCTAAATGACTCACATCCTCCCTTTCCAATCAATTTTATTTTAGATTTAAGTTGATAATGATGTGCTTCCACAGATCTCAGCTTTGGGTAAACATGTTTTGTTTGTGTATATTTTCTGGTAGGACACATCAATTATGTGACTTAATGTTTAGTCTTTTCTAAAGTGACAATCAAATCTTACAAAATAGATGTTAAGTAGGAAGTTTGGAACGAGAAGATGTATCCTTATTTTTTTGCTAAAGCTTTGAAGAAGTGTCTCTGTCTCGTGGTAGTATTACGATCAGTTGCAGAAACTTCTTAAGGCATAGGCAACTGCCCAGGACCCAGTTTTCCCAGGGACATCCTCGGAAAGTGATTTTTCTCTATATATCAAATACTAGCAGCCCGTCCCGACGTTGTCCGGGTTCGAAAAGTAAACTGTGTAATCTTGTTGGCGAAAGGTCCCTCTAGTTAATGATACTCGTGTTTCCTTGTTTGTCCTTGCCCCCCCTTGAGAATGTTGTTGCTTCTGCCAAGACGATATTTTATGTAGCACTTGGTGATGTTGGCGAGTGAAATATTTGTTTAAGCCCTGAAGTCAAGTTTTCTCCTTAGCACCGCAATAAGTGGGAGTGTTACTGTGGTAACACAGATAGCGGCGAGTGAATCCTAGCTTTGTTCTTAGGATTAGAACACAAGTACTGTGGTGAACGCTGACTCGCTTAAGGGCCATGCGAAAGCCTGTTTTTTTTTATATATGATATCTCCGTGCGATAAATATTGCTGCATTGTGAGCATGAATGGTTGAAATACTCTGCACTGTGAGAGCGAATGGTGTGTTTTGGTTTTGCACCGTGACATCCCCTCGCATCTCAATGTTCTCCTCGCACATCTAACGCCCACAACTTGCCTCTCTGAATGTTAACGCCCACATCTAACGCCCACATCTCACAGCCACATCTCCTCACTGTTTGGTTTTGCACCGTGAACTACAATGTTAATGCCCACATATAACACCCACAACTTGCCTCTCTGAATGTTAACGCCCACACCTAATGCCCAGAAGGGACAACTTTACCACTGATGGCGCCCCCCCCCCTTTTTAGTGTATATGGTGTCCATTTATATAGCCTATGTCCATCTCCTGGACCTCCCCCTTTCAATGTTGGGTGTTGTGATTGGTGGTGTACTTTTCGAGTTTACCCGGCTCAAAGGAGATAGTTCTCTCTTTATAAAAGTAGTATAGATATTTCTGTATTTGAACCACTTCCATTCTGTCTGCTCCTACCTCACATTCTGTCTCTATTTCCAGTGAGATTTAAACAATTTTGTGACCCTCTTCAAGGTATCTTTTAGCTGCTTTTTTTGGAATCCGATTTCTGAAACTGTAATGTACAATTCAATATTGTTTGGCATCTTGAAATATTAAATGTGCAGAAAATAGGTAATACAATTTAAATTAAATATGAACAGGGGGCCCCAAATTATGTGCTCATCGAGGTCCCTAAAATCCGTAAGATGACACTGATCAGGTGGATCTCACTGCACTGCCATACATGCATACACAATTTAGTAGTGGTGTGCTGTTTCTAGAGTCATTAATACCTGCTTTGGGTAGAAAGACAGCCAGGAGCACTTCCCAGAGAGAGTCATCTTCTAACTGTTTATGTCCTGGATCCATCACCACACTCTAAATTTGACAATCCACCCCCTAGCACTTTCAAAAGATACTGACAGTAGAAGTTGTGAGGAAGGATGAAGACATGCGATCCTCCTACGAGTATCATCTATAGTCTTCCTTTCCGCTGCCATTAATGATGTGAGCTGGGGGTTTTGGGAATGAATGAATGAATGAAGGGGAATATGTAGAGCGCCACTAAGCCCAAGGGCATCAAGGCGCTAGAAAGATAGTACAGCTGCTTGCGAAATGGAGAGGTGCAGGACTACACATACGCCTCTACAAAGAGCCAAGTTTTTAATTGCTTACGAAAGAGAGAGAGCGAAGTTTGGCCTCTTAGCTCAACGGGAAGTGTGTTCCACAATTTTGGGGCAAGGTAGGAGAACGACCTCCCGCCCCATCTGGCTTTAGTAGCTCGGGGAACGGTCAGCAGTTTTTTATTAGCGGAGCGTAAGGCTCTGCTAGGGGCATACAGGGATAGAAGAGACCTGATGTCTTCAGCGCCAGATGCATGGAGGGCGCCATATGTAAGACACAGGATCTTGAATTTAATCCTGGACTGCATTGGGAGCCAATGCAGATCTTTCCTGGTTAGGGTGTTAGAGGCCCATCTAGGGGCGTCCGCGACAAACCTGGCCATAGCGTTCTGCACGATCTGTAGGCGGTGGACCAGCTTTTTGTTGATGCCTAGATACAGTGCATTGTAATAGTCCAGCCTTGATGCGACGAGGGCCATCTCAATCTGCTTCCTGGATTCTGGAGAGAGATAGTGAGTGATTTTCCTCAGCATTCTGATAGCGCCACAGCAAGTGGAGACTGTTCTACTCACTTGCTTTTCGAACGAGAGCGTGGGGTCCAACAGCACACCCAGATTGCGAGCTGATTGAGAAGGCTGGGGGCAGGCTCCGAGTGAGGGAGGCCACCAGTCACCTGACCAAATCTCCTCTTTGGCCCCAAAAATCAGGACCTCGGTTTACTCACCGTTTAATTTCAGGAAATTCTGGATCATCCAACAAGAGACTGCTTCCATACATTTCCTGAAATTAAGAGCGGTGATGCTCACTGATTTGGAGAGGGAGACCATAATCTGGGTATCATCAACGTATGAGTGAACAACCCGAAAGATCTTACTAGCCTGGCATGGGGGGTCACATAGATGTTGAAAAGTGTGGGGCTCAAGGATAAGCCTTGAGGGACCCCACACTGTACAGGCTTAGCGGGGGAGAGGAAGTCACCCAGTTTAACCCTCTGTTCACGTTGGTTAAGAAAGGAGGTCAGGAGACTCAGTGCAGGGCCACCCACTCCTATTTCCCTGAGGCGGCTGACCAAGATGGAAGGGAACAGGGTATCAAAAGCAGCTGTCAGGTCGAGCAGGACCAAGATGGTAGTTTGGCCCTGGTCGACCTTAGTGCGGATGTTATTGATGACCACAGTTAAGGCGGACTCAGTACTGTGTGCCCTCCGGAAGCCATGCTGAGAAGAATCCAGCAGGCAGGAATTATCCAGGAAGGCACTCAGATGGTAGTTATGGTGAGCCTCTAACATCTTGGCAGGGGCAGGGAGCAGGGAGATCGGGCGAAAGTTCTTAAGGATCTCAGGATCCAAAGTGGCCTTTTTTAGTAGGGGCTTAACCACTGCCATTTTCCAAGAAGTGGGAAAAATGCCTTCAGACATAGCAGCGTTAATGACCTCCAACAGTGGGGGCAGCATGACTTCCCTGCACTCCTTAAGAATCTTAAGTAGACAGGGATCCAAAGGGGATCCAGATTTTATTTGGTCCAGGAGCACATTAAGCTGTTCGGGGGTAAGGGGAGGGATATTGGAAAGGGTGCTGCCGGGACCCGTAGACTGGCCAGCGGCAGCGGAGGTAGCGGGGGGAACCGTGGTCTCTAAGTCTCGGTTCAGCGATTCTAACGCTGTGTGGATATCCACTATCTTGGTATGAAAGAAGGTGGAGATCTGGTCGCACGGTTCCTGGGTCCCCACTATAGAATCAGGTAGCTGGAGGGTGGCCAAAGAATCTATAATCCTGAAGAGCTCCCTGGGGGAATTGAGGGAAAGAAGTCTACTCTTCCAATTAAAGTTTAAATAAGTGTATATGTTGATTGGTTTCGATAAAAATATGTCATAGAATAACTTATTAGGTGAGAGTACCACAAATACATTAAAATAGAAACTTTGTGCATTGATCTTTCTCACAAACTCAGCTCTCGCACATTGTGGCTTCTGGAGATAGACAATTGATTTGTGTGTGCTCTCTGATTGACTGAGATGCGTTGCCAAGGATATTCTCAAAGGGCATTGTCCATGTTTATTGTATGGCTTCAGGAAGCTTTGAAGGCCAAGGCTCACCTGGTTCCCTCCACATGGGAATGAATACTGGTAAGTTCTCAGAGCGCCAAAACAGTCAGTTGCCTGCCTCTTGCTCTCGCCACACAGCGAAAGCTTTTGAAATAGCACTAAGTGAGCCTGGACTTTATCAGAATGTTCTTGGCATGTTGTAATCAAGCTGTTGATCATTTTCTGAGAACCATGTGCCAAGTCATATATTGTTGGCAGAGACCAGTGGCATAGCTATCATTAGTGCAGCACCTGCGGTAGCCTTAAACTACCCACAAACCGGGGAAGAGGACATGTTTTGCTTGCTTGGAAAAGTGTCTTTCGACTCCCTAGCTAAAGAACTGATAGAGGCACACGAGGCTCCAATTTTGCCTCTTTACACCCATAAGTAAAGCAAATGGTTTTCCACTTTTTAAACTTTCTGATTGTACATAAGCCATTAAATATCATGAAACCTTCATATTATATATCAAACCTGATTTGTGCTAAGCTTGTTCTGTTTTTAGTCGCTGTAATACATTCAAACATGTATCTGTCCACAAGTAACTTAGATTCCACCTTTACCTAGTTTGTCATATTAAATTAGTAGACTAGATAAGTCTTTTGTCATTTTGTGTGAAACTGAATGTCTTTGGTTACACGTGCTGCTCATGAAGCCGAAAAGTATTATGAACGCGCAGTTTCCTGTCACCTACATTTTTGCAGCCTTCTGCCTCGTAACCTTCTAACCTCTCATTAATAAGTTCCTGCCTCTGGCTTGCTACAAAGAATCGAGTATTTCCCGCACAGGCCATTTGTGCTTTTATAACTCTGTAATGACTAACTTTAATGGTGTTAATGCTCTGAAGGAATGGGCTTATTGAGCAGTGGACCCATTCGGAGTCCATTTCACTAGCCTAATCAAAGAGAGCGCGAATGCTTAAAATAGTTGTGTGTTTGCGCCTGCCTCGGGCCAGGCATGAAAGAGCAAATGCCTACAACTTTCCCCATTGCTTGAAACAAATGGCCCGTTGTGTCAGCATGCCAATGCATAGTTGTTAATAATAGAAAAAGGCCTTTGTCTTTTGCTGCTGGACTTGTGCTATTGAAAGTTATCAGGGCCCGTGCCAGTTTGCACTGTTTTGCTGCATTTTTCAAGCAATTATAGGACATGGTCTTACTGCCGTTCACATACCACACTTTACTGGAATTTCAGGTTGGCATGTGTGCAAGAATATTATCTTTTTATGTTCATAACCAAAAAAGGTCTTTTTCAAGGCTAACAACAATTCCAAAAGTAGAGTAGTTGTGGTTTTAGAGCAAGTAATGTCGCCCACACCAGATTTTGCATGTTTCTTCATTACTACGAATACGTAATAGAGGTGTATATGGAGTTGTGACACAGGGTACCAACCTCATCCTTCATTGTTATCCAGCCCGATTTTATACATACAGAGGCAGGGTGAGAGGATCAAAAACCCTTGAAGCAGCTTGACAGCTTATTCGTTTTAGTGTCTGCTCTATATATGTGTTCATGCATGAAACAATTTATAATCAGTTTATTCCGCGTACCATTTATTGCAGCATACATATTAGGGTTGATTCATAAAGGTTTTTCAGTGTGAAAGTGTGAGGTGAACGAAAAGCTTCATAACTCACCTTAAGTCTGATTAGAGTTTCATAAGGTTAGACATATCTAACCTGCTTATTTACATTTTATAGTAATCTCTTATTTACAATTTTTGATTACTTTTTTTAATTTGGTTAGCATAGCATGGTGTGGAACCCATACCCCAAATACCCTGCTCTCCCTTCTACTATCAATGTTCTTCATTGCACTGTCCCTCGTATTCCCGCTCCTGTTACTGCCTTGGATTTGCATAATATATTAAAAAAAAAAAATCCTGTTTGTAATGTATCTCTCATTTTCTGTTTTATGCGTCTAAAGGTATCACTGTGTACTTTAACAGTTGGCACCACGTTTCTCCTCCAGTGTTATGGATACCTCACTCACATAGACCTCCCTTTTCCTTTTCCTCAGTTTTTTCTTTTCTCCCCTGGCCAGTTTTTCACACTAGCTATTAATTTTTTACTACCTGCAATTCTTTTAGGGGTAATTGTGGCCATATCTGGATGTGTACAATGTTTTGGCTGAATGGTAACTGTTCATAATTTTTTTTTATTATTGTGATCCTGAAGTAACTATTGTTTTGAAATATTGTCTCAGTGACATTTTTCAGTCATAATAATGTTGATGAATCTATGATTGCATAGCTGAATTTATAGAAAAATAAATTGGACACCTTTTCTTAGTTGTCCATCGTTGTCTTGTTAATTTTTTATAAGTGTATGAAAGTAGCAAAAATATATTTTATTCAGTGAAAAGGAAGAATGTATGCTCTCTCTAGAAATTAGTGGGATGTGTGTTCCAGGGATTACACATCTGTGTAGTTAAAGTCCTCCCTTCTACCTTTATTTGCTTCATCAGAAATTTCCCAGCATTGGTTTGCCAGTAGATGTTAGTGGCCTTAATACGATGTAGGGCTTTAGTTGCTTTTTAGGTCTCGGCTAAACAGCACATGTGCTGCTTTGAAGAGACATATTGTGTTTTAATCTGTGGGCTTCAGCCTGCCCAGAGGCTTCCCATTTGCTTGCTCCTTCGTCTGTCTCATATTCTTTGTCACCATTTGTCCCTGACATGCGTGGCCATGACTCTTCTTGTGTTTAGCCCCCCTCAGAGCATGGACCAAGTACCCACTATTCCCGTTTTTATAACCATTTTAGGACCTCTTTTTTCTTTCTTTTTCAGCACTCTCCACAGTGCTTGTATTTTTACAAGCTCTCTCTCCTCCCACCTGCCCTAATGCCTCATGCTGAGCTCGTCACAGCCACACTCGTTTCAATAGAACGTTCAGCACAGCAGGGGAATTATCCCAGCATGCGAGCGTTCCAATGGCCATGATGAGCTCAGCTCGTCATGAGCACCGGAGCACTGTAGCTCATGACGAGCTGAGCTCGTCATGAGCATGCAAGGGGTTAAAACACGAACAGCCCTTGTTTATTTTTTTGTTGCAGAATCCAATGGTATTAAAGCGCTCACTCTGTCCTCTGTCTTGCCTTAGCGCGAACACGAGCTGATGGTATTGAAGCGCTGTAAGTGCTCACCAGTTACAGTCCACAATAAAACATTCATTTTTATTGCTGATCCTGCTTCAATTAGGTATTTTTGCCTCCTTCATTGTTGCTTCCTCCCGCCCTCTCCTGTCGTTGCTTACCTATCTCCCCATACCCTGTTGCTTCCCTACCGCCCACCACTACCTCCCTTATCCCTGCTGCTTTTATTTTAAATGTTTTCTACCATCCGATGGTATTGGAGTGATTGTTCCGTCCTCCGTCTTGCCATAGTTTCCCTTGTACACATACACACCACACATACCACTAAAATGCATGCATTTGTACTTAAACAAATGCATTTCTTTTAAAACATGAACAGCACTTGTTTATTTTTTTTGCATGATCTGATGGTATTGGAGTGCTTGCTCTGTACTCTGTCTTGCCATAGTGCTAATACGAGCCAATGGCATTTGAGTGCTGTAAGTTCAAAACAGTTACATTTCACAACAAAACATTCATTTTGTCGCTAGTCCTGCATAGATTAATGTATTCTTTCCCCCTTCATTGATGCTCCTCCTGCCCTCTTCCATTGTTGCTTGCCCATTTCCTCATCCCCGCCTGCTTCCCGGCTTGACCCATACCCCCACCACCTTCCTCATTGCTGTTGTTTTTTTTTTACCAATCCGATGGTATTGGAGCGCTTGATTCATCTTTCATTTGCCATAGTGCTAACACTAGCCGATGGTATTGGAGTGCATTAAAGGCTCTACAGTTACATCACACAACGACACATTAATTGTCATATGAAGAGGGTAGCAAAAGTGAATTGCTAAGAATCATAAACTGTTCAGTCGACCCTGGAATTTGAACCTGGTTCCCCATTGTTGTCAGAAGCTCTGGGCATGATGTCACATCCTTGCTTAGCTTCAAAGTCCCTCAACTGTTTCTCACTTTTGCTTCCACATTTGTTCAGAAAAACCCTATCAACACCAAACAAGCATTGGCAAAGCCAATAGATCTCAGCAATGCCCGAGCTATTGTCCTTGTCAATGTGATTGTCTTTTAGCCATGTTATGTAGAAGCACATCTACTGTTTAGCATGGTTGAAAGTCACTGAAAAAAGATCTATTATGCGGCCAGTGTAGGCTGCGTCATATTGCTTTTCTGTGTTGGAAGGGGCAGACAATAAAATCAACCTGTGGGAAAAGAGACTCTGTGTCAGCTCAATATCCTCTGATTCTGGGCTTTCAGTGACTTTCAGTCATGCTGAACAGTACATGTGTCTCTAGACAACATGGCTAAAAGACATTCACACGGCCAATAGCTTTGGCATTGCCGAGACCTTTTGGCTGTGCCAATGCTTGTTTAGGCATAGTAGTGCTTGCCTGTAAATTGCCTTGTGGGTGACAGTCAATGTGCTACATTTCATTCTAGAATTTACTGGTGCCCAGTGCGGTTCACAAAGTACTGGGATTATCTGGTGTATATCTCGTATGTTCTTAACTACGCTGGTTGAAAAGGTCTGGTGTTTCTCCATGTGTTTGGGCTGGCCTACATCTGTGAGGTTCTCTTGTAGTCGATTATCAGCGTAGCCTTAAAGTGGGCAACTATAGCACCTGTTATTCACAGCACTTAGAATCACAGACATGAAATATGCAGAACTACCTTCAAATGTTATTACTGTAAAAATTGTGTCACCTACATACTATAGGGGTGATTAAGATGTCAGGCGGACACCGACGTGGAAACAGGACCGACCGACCTCCGGTCGGCGGTCCCTGCTGCGTTATCCCGATGCGTCCGAACACTGTTCAGTCTCATATTCCCATTCCCTTATGGGAGCTAGGGCCGCAACACAAGCTCCAATAGAGGAATGGGAGTCTGTGTTCATCCCTGCACCGTGTGGCAGACACCTCAGGGTGCCTGCCACACTCTGCAGGGGACAACAGGGGATAGTAGCCATCTGCACCCAACTGGAGGCTGTACAGGTAAGGGGGGCCTGCTTGGTCCCCCATACTGGCTCTCCGACAGGCTTTCCATGCCAGAAAGCCCGGCATGGAAAGCCTGCCGGAGACCGATTATCGTAATCCCAAGGGCGGACAGGTCGCCCTTTGGGATTACGGGTGACCTCCAACTGGCCAGTGGGCTCCTTGATACCATCGGAAGCCAGCCGGAATGACTGGCCGGTTTAATTTCTGACCAACAGCATTGTAGTGCGGCGGTCGGTTATTAAACTGAGATGCGGCCCTCTGGGCCGCATCATAATAAGGCCCTTTATTTTTAAATGTAATTACTTTTTGCATGTTATGATAACACTCAGTTGAACAGTTAATGAAAAAACAAATTATGAATGCTAGTTTGTTCTATCCGTTCAGTACGATGTATTTTTCTTACCATACATTTTTAAGGTGCTTTTTGGTGTATTTCATGGTAATTGTTCAGCTTTAGACTTTTTGATCAATACATAGTCCTGCATGTTTTACCTATATCTACTTTAAGATTGTGTCCGTATAAGATCCTGTGGGCGTTGAATATAACTGGAATGGACGTGTCAAATAACTTCTGTAGGATGGAAGCAATATTCACATCACTAAATTAAAACACTGACTGTTTAATCTTTACATCCTTTTGGGTTTTATACATACAACTCAGGTGTCTAGAAACTGCACATTTTCTTTGCCTTCGACTGGAATTCCATTTCCACACAGGACACACATGCAGTGTAAAGTTTAAAATATTGCATTTGCAACAATTTTGTGTGAACAGAAATTACATTTTGAACTACTGACTCGTTATCCTTATCGAAGTATAAAAACGTCTGCATATCCTAAAGTCAGAGGCCTGAATTATTGAGGCAGATGAATTCTATGTATCAACCTGTAGAAGGGGATTATTAGGAGGTGGCAACGATTCAACACCATGCTGCGTGTAAACATGTCCTAGGCAAAATGTGGTAGGGGTCCATTAGTGCACAGTTAAATTTCCTGCCATGTTGGACCAATAGACAGGGTCAACTTGCAGTCATTTTATGAGTCTGTTGCACTGAACCAAAGTGGTTTGACAGATCCCGACTCTGGAAGCTCCATGGGCTGTGGCAAGTCAGAAAAGCTTTTCCCAGTTTGGTGGCTGATTTATTTATTTATTTATCTAAACTTGTATTGCGCACAGCTACCCTCAATGGGTTTCCCGGCGCCAGGGACAGACAAGAGAAGAAAGCAAGCAAAAAGCCCAAACAGAACAGACAGTCTTTTAACCCCTCCCCTGCTGATGACGGAACCGCTCCGTCATCAGCTACGGTTGGGCTGTGCTGATGACGGAGCGGTTCCGTCATGGCCCGGCCGCCGCGCCTGCGCGGTGCTGATTTTGCGCCTGCGCGGCAGTTGTATTGAGCAGGGCGGGTCATGACGGAACCACTCCGTCACCAGCACAGCTCAACCGCGGCTGGTGACGGAGCGGTTCTGTCACCAGCATGCGGCCGCTGTGAGGCCGCCCCGCCCCATTAGCGCTACGGCGGAATAACCGCCGCAGCGAAAGGGTTAATGGAGGATGCTACTTGTCAACAAACAAGTACAGTCAGGATGCCAGGCATTTCAAGTGACGTTCCAGGAGCAGAAATACATTTGAGACTGGCTTTGTCTTTAGCGGAATTTGGCAGCATGCCTTTGCAATGTCCAATAAGGACTGTTGGGTCACACCTTCTTTAAGGAGCAGCACTATAAAGCACTGGTTCTAGGTGCTGAGTAGGGCCGGCTTTAGGGCAGTGTGACTGGTCCATCTGCACTGGGTGCTGTTCTGGGGAGGAGCCACTGACCTGGGGGAGGGAGGGTTGGGGGCGGCTGCTGTGTTTAGCAATAACTTACGATTTAAAAACACCTTCAGCAGAATTCCTTGTACGTCCAGTTTTCAGGCAGCATTAAAAATGTCAAGATAACTCGTGATTAACGTTCCTGCTGAAACTTAGAGAGAGATCAGAGTTTTGTCTAGTGGCAGTTTTGACTCGCCATAAAGAAGCAAAGAAGATTAATATGCCTGCTGCAAAGAACGCATACCGTGCAGATCACAGATATGTTTTTTTATGTGGATAGCTGAGTGGATTACTGCTTTTGTCACAGTGTCCTTTTGTTACTGCAGTTCATAAGACACAACCCTAACATAGAACTGTGAAAGTTATGAACTATCATCAAAGAGCTGCATGCAAACAGCATAAAATAGGTGAGGACGTCTGTCCCCACCCCAGTCTTTCATTATCAATTCCTAATGTTGCTGGAAAGTGTTTGCTTGGGTAGATATACATTCTTATTAGTTAAGTCAGCCTTTACTAGTGCGTTAAAACAACCAGAATGTATGTGAGAGAGGGGCTATGGAGAGATAAGGGGCAATTTTGCCTGGTGGTCGTGAGGGAACCCGAGGAGGTGGTCATGGATGGGGGACACCTAAAATGATTGTAGCACCAAGTGCCAACAGCTCTACAGTGGGCCCTTGTGCCAAATATTATGCAATATAGAGAAGGGTGGCAGAGGTTTATCTCCCAATCAGAAAGAAACTTGGGCTTTTCAATCAGTCAACCATTCAGGAAAGTGGGTGGACATTCAGTGGAGAAGTGTGGCTCACTGGTTAGAGGAGGCAGACCTGGAAGCAGAGGTCAGCCCGGGACCAGGGTTCAATTCCCGGCTCGGCGGGTCTTGAGTCCCAAAATGTCCATGGACTCGACAATTCTTGCTCCGGGTCCCTACTCGATTCATGGGTTCACACTCTGCGACTCTGGGCAATAGCTTGCTTAATCTCCACAACGGCCCCTCGCGGTGGGATGCCTGGCTTTCACCTTGTGGATACCCTGTTGGGGTTATCTCACAGGGGAATACCAGGACGGGTTCCCTAAGCAAGAGCTTAGATACCGGGTCGGTGATTTGCGCTATATAAATACATGTACATTTACTTTAGCAAACCAGGGAGGGCAGTTTTACTCAGCAGGAAGGAATGTGTATTGCAGTCCAAAAACAGGTATCTAAAAAACAAATCCATATATGTTCTTGGCATTTCTGGAAGACGGTCATGGCCACTGGCTTGTTCTATAGCGGGAAACCCCTATTCTTCATGCAGGCTTTCCTACAGCAGGATTCTTAGCCATTTGAGCTTTTTTATTGCATATTTGAGTGTTAAAGAGAAGGACCCTATTACGGATTACTAAAATATGCTTCTCATGGGATGTTCAGTAGATATCTGCCCTTGGTATACGGTAAAAATTGAATTGTAAAATGCATTACACTGGCTCTAACCAAGTAATTTATTCATAGCCAAGCAAATACGTTTCTCAATCATGATTATTTAGGTGGACAATCTCGGAGTCCCATATCCATCCAGAGCCAAAACCTATGTTGGCAAACACGAATACCTGACACCAAATTCATATCTCCAATCAGAGATTACAATGTGAAAAGAAACAAAGAAAACTTTCCAGAGCAAAACTAAAAACAGAAGATCGCCTACAACAAACAGGGCATGTTTTTGTTATCACTATTATAAACATCTTTATATTCAGTTGCATCATTACAAAACTCTGTTCATGCAATCGGGAAAAGTTGAAAAACATAGGGCCTGATTTACAGTTGGGCGTATGGCATACCATATCACAAATGTGAAGGTTATCCTGTCTGCCTTGTTACAAGCTAATTAAAAACTATGAATTTGTAATATGGGGAATGGGATATCATTGACGTTTCTGGTGGAGTAGCCATTCACCTAATTAAATCAGGCCCTTGGTCTTTCATGAAGATTGGTGAAGTTCATCAGCCTGGAATAAGCCAAAGTGTCTCATAACCTCCAATATCCTCCTTGCAAATGGAACTAGTATAGGATTTCCTTTGGATGAGAATTATTTCTCACATGTGTTATTTTTAACTAGTGTTCATGTCAGATAATAGTGAAATAAAGTAGTTGCACCCAACATCAACACAAACTACTTTGTTAATTTGGGACCACTAAACTGCTGCTAGTGAATGCTACGCTCATGTTTATCATAGAGAACCTCATTTTGTACCTGCCTAAAAAGTGCCATTTCCTTGACTGCCCACATTAAAAACATATTTCATCTATTAGTAAGAAGATTCATTCTAATACTCACAAGCTAGTAGGTGCTCGTCATCTTTTGATGCTGTCCCAACTCTTTGATGCCAGAAATCCATTCCAGTGCGAAGATTTATGGAACCTATTATGCAGTATTACGCCCTTTTGCAAGTGCAAATTGATATTTTGTGAACAATGAAAATCATTCTATAGAGCTGACAGAGTATATTATTTCTTTAATTCATTTGTACATTCATGTGTTTACTCAATTGTGCCTCATGGCATACTTGGCACAGTGAGACAAGAAGCACTTAAAGATTTAAACCCAACACACTTTTCACCGATCTGTCCCACACCTTTTACACTGAGCCATTAAGGACTGTGAAATGCAGTTGTGAAAGTGCATGATCTAACCATTTTCAGACTCTGACCATACCTTGTGGAATAGGATCCAATGTGGCAGCAGTATTCCTCAACAGAGAAAAAGAAGTCATTCGTTGACCCTCGGCTTTTAGATGCACAGTTTACACCTTCCCCAAAAGCCTTCAGCAGGTGTGAACCCCAAGGCTGATTCCATGGGCATCAACGAGTGGTAGCCATTGGTAGCTGTCGCTGCGTTTGTTTTGCCCTTAGTGCATGGGATACTATCCTTGCTACCGCTGGTCTCATGTTTGGTGAAGGCAGCAAGACTAAGTAAACTGGGCTATGACTGTGTCTAGTTCTTGTAAATTTCAGTTCTTAACCTTATTCTAAGTCCCTGAGAAGTAACTAGGCTTCTGTTGGGGTCAACTCTATGACGCCATTGATAGTCAAAGTTTTCATAATGACCAGGCACTTTTGTCAAGTGACGTCCATGGCTGACACTAGGTGCCACTTACTCGATCACAACATGGCCATTCACATGCAGTTTATAACTTCTGCTGAACAGGCTAGACCCGGTGTGGAGCGGAACCAGCTCTGGATTTAGCGCCTCAATTGACGAGTCGAGGCAAGCTAACATTAGTTACTGCTGGGTTGGGTGATAAGACACGTGGAAGTAGTGTTTCACGCCCACATAATATAAGGAGTTCTTAGATCCGCTTGTGGAATCTAAAGATAGGTCCACACCTCCTTCTATCCATCAAGTCAGCAGCACCATGATTACATTATGATTGTACTGTTTGCCACAGGGAAGGTTAGCAAATGTAATGCATGTGCTGTTTTTTTCACACTCAGGCAGGCTTGCGTTAAAACAAACACAGCCTTGTTTGCCGCCGCAGTGGTTTGATTGGAGAACCCTGGTCCCAACACTGAAAAGCTCCTACTGCTACAGTGCATTTCTAGAGTGTTAATCACTAAATAAAAACAGAATTTTGTTTGGTACAACATGCTGGTTATTGCAAAGTGATAAAAGGCAAAATAGCTTTCTTTGTGAAGCTAGACTGTTAGTAAAGCATAGAGAGCATTGTGTATTCTCAGCATGAGGGCATACTCTGAAGATTAGCCTTATTTTATGGGGCTAGCAATATGCTTTTTATTGCAGCGAAAGATTCTTTTGTCCAAATTGTTAAGAACTGACTTTATTTGAACTTCAGTCACTTAAGCTACAGTGTAAATACGCGCCTTATGGAAAGTCTTGAAAGAAAGCTATTATTTCCTCTCTTGAGTGCTTATGTATTTATTTCCGTGCATATAAAAATATATACCAGTGCTGGATACGTTTTATGTGTAAAGCACCTGCATTACCCTCACATGTTTACTATTTTATTTTCAAGAGTAAAATAGTATCCACCTTGATTTTTTTTCCAAGCTGATGGTAAAATGTCCCTTTATTTACAGCACATGCTGTGCAGAGAGTAATTAGCCTAACATTTGTAGACAGCTTGGAGGTGAGGGCCCTGGGGTATAAAAGGAAGGATAAGGAAGAGCGCCGCTACATGAGAAAGGTTTATTGATCGTTCATGGTTTTAAAACTAATAAAAAAGGCTTCTAATCAATTCTGTTTACCCGTGCTTAAGTGCACTGTAGTGCACCTTTATAACGTTTGGTGCACTTACTCTCCACTTCCCATTGCTGTATCCAGCCTCGCTTTGAACCTACTTGTTGCCCCACCTGCATTACTAACCAGGCGCCCCCTGCAGATAGCAGTAGGGGCGCCCTTAGTCTCTCCACGACCAGGAGGTCCCTCATTTGTTTTTGCCATGAAGAGGGCCGACCAGGATGTCATCTGGGGCGCCCAGAGAGGTAACATATAAGGAACCACAAGGCAAAGGCCTCTTTTCCCTCCACAACGCGCACCAGTCGTTTCACTGAGGGGACAGCGATGTGCACGTTGTGAGCGCACTATGATGTTTCATAGCCAACGAAGTCTCAGGCGGACAAATAAAAGGCCGCCAGAATATTTGTGAAGGTTTGCACCTTTTAACTTAAGGGTGCAAGTTGTTCTCTTTGTGGAGAATTGTTTTGCCAAAGCCCTTGGATCAGGGGCCCTAGGTTCAGGTCACTGTGGTCTTTTGAGGTGAGTTAACCAGGTTCTGCTTGTCCAGTAGAGAGCCCAAGCTGTGTCATTTTGCTTAAAGGTAGAGGAGGGCTATGACATTGATCCTAAGTGCAGCATTGCAAGGCCATACTAATGGCCATACAACGCTCTACAAATCTCAGTGACAAAGCAACTTATAATGTGAACCATTTGCTCTGCAAAGAAAATACATCGAAAACATCGAATATATTAGTAAAGATCTGACAAACCCTACAGCTTCTTAATTCTCCATTTCCCTGTGTCATGGGGTCTGGTTCAAGGTTCTATCAGCCAGATTCATCAAACCAGAACTGGCTCGCAAAGGGCCAGATTCTGAGAATCTGGCCCTTTGCAAGCGCTATTTTTGCATTAAATGCAAAAATCGCAAATGTAGAAATCGCTAAATTGCGATTAATTGCATTTAAGGAATCTCAATTTGAGATTCCTTAAATGCAATTCATGAACCATTTTAAAATTGCGAAATCGCAATCTGGGGCCGCTATTTACTGCGAAGTCTAACTACGTGGTAAATAGCAAAAACTTAGAAAAATGCACTTTAGTGCATTTTTCTAAGTTGTATGTTACACACACACATGTCCTTGGGACATGTGTGTGCGCAACACCAGTGGACATTACCATTTCAGGGGTGCAACAGGGTGTCCTTTGGACACCCTTGCACCCTTGGAATTGCTTCCTTATTTGCGATTCGCTAATTGCTAATCGCAAATAAGGAATGACTCCCCATTCATTCCTGTGGGCCTTTTTAGGCCCATAGGAATGAATGGGGAGTCATTCCTTATTTGCGATTAGCAATTAGCGAATCGCAAATAAGGAAGCTGTAGGAATCGCTAAAATTATTGCGATTTCTACATGCATCCCGTTTTGCGAGTCTTTAATAGCGAATCCTTAAAATTCACTATTAAGGACTCGCAAAACAGGACTTTGATGAATCTGGGGGTATGTCTTTTCAGATAAGTGTCCTAGGCACTGGGAGAATTAATCTGGGGGGGAGGCTCTACTGAAAGATATGGTCAATGTTAGGCCTGTCACTCTTAAACACAATTAATGAATGCCCGACTGCATTGTGAACTGTGACCAATTATTGGATATGCTTGCAAGAGGTGGTTATCATTTTCACTAATTACTTTAAATAAAAATAAAAAATCATCAGTTTACTTGCATTTTAATTCTATTGGCTTTTTAGAAGTCTTCTTCAACTTACTGCATGAACCAGTGTGAAGAATTTAATTTCTTTGGATGCTAAAAGGTGTTTTATGTTATACCGATCACAACTTTGTCATGTGCACAGCCAGTGTATTCCCTATGATGGCATTCATTTGCAGAAAGCCTGTCATTAGACAAAGAGCCTCAAAGGAGTGGGGGTCAAGGAGTCAGTGGGTAAGGGGGTGGCATGGAGATCTGAGAGGTTTAGGGTAGAAACCAAGTGTTTTTTATATCCTGCACATTTGGTGTCCCACAGTATTTGACTCACATCAACTCGGAAAGCAGTGGTGGGGCTCTGAAGGGAGGAATACATTCCCTCTCTCCAGCAATAAATACAAGCATGCAGGGGAACCTGCCCCAGAAGCAGTTCAATCTAGCATCAGGGAGGCTCGCCACCTCGACAGTAGGGTCTGGATTCCATCCTTTTAACTCCGAGCAGCGCCGTGGACCACCGAGCAGCTGTCATGGTGAAGGGCATCACTTGGGGATTAGGAATCGGTGTGCAATCTGTTCACAATTTCCTCCATGTGAGACTAATAAACCTATTTAAGAAGGTCAGTGAAATTCGACGAAATCAGAGGGATGTTACAGACATTGAAACACACACACATTGCAATTAGATATTTTGTTGTTGCAGTTTCATATGGTTTACAACTTACACCATTACATACCGAGATTCTTCAACAGTACCGTTTCTTTACACATTGCAGTTAGTAAGAGCTGTGGGTCTGTCTCCAGGGGGTTTCCTAACGCTGAGAGCAGGGAGCTCAAGCGCATGTGGAGCATTCGTGAAAGAAAGACTGACATATTCCACTTAAGAACTCTGACCCAGTCCTTCCACAGTCAACAAGGGCGTGACTTCTTGTGTCTGTGTATATTTAGATCAAGGCATGGCTGGGGCGCACTGCTAGTCGACTGAACCAAAACATATCACTTTTTGCATGAAAATAAGCAGGTACTCGGCTTTCTTTTCTCTAAGATTTATGTACGGTCTGTAGGGGAACCCCGACTCTGTTGAAAGGAAATATTTCACAAGGATAAAGTGGTAAACGTAATCTTTGTTTCCAAAAATAGCAAGGAAATTCAACAGTCCCGGAGACATTTCTCCATTCTTCCATCTGCAGAGACTGAACCGGCCGACACAGATGTCTGGCTCTGGAGGTGCAATGAACTAACACAACATGGAGGCAAATCCTGGGCTACCTGTTCTGCTCTAGATCTGAGATGCACTTACCCGTTGTGCAGCAGGTGCAGTGGCACCAGGGCACAAGGGCGTGAGGGGGTCCCTCCCCACACCAACTTTGACTATGTTTAACTACCAATGCGGGGGCAGGAGACGCCACTTTCTTTTCTTGCATAATGGTCTATGGCACACTTGCGTCTATACTGTCTACTCATACATAATAATAGAGCATAGTGTCCTGGATTACTACTGTAATTTGGAACATCTGGCTTTGGTTTGTTGTAGCCACTGCTTACTTAGTGATTGTTAGCTATGGTTTCGACAGGAATGGTCTTGTTCTGCTGCTCGTTCCTTCTGAACCTTAACTTTCGCTCTTCTTTCCTTGTTGACGTGTTATTGTCCCATCTCCACTTCCAATGGGGGGCATTAGCTGGTCCTAGGAGCATTCTGCCCCATCCCTCCTCCCCACGGCAGTAACTTGCTCACATAAACTGAGTTGTTTTGCAGGAACTGTGCCTGTGCATTTGTTAAAAAGGGTTCCAAAGACAACCGGTAACCAAAGACCCTTTTATGTTGCCCGGCGGTATCGCCTCTATGACCCACCAATATTAATCAATGAAGAAGCAGGCGCTGGAGACTGGAAGGCAGGAAACGAGGATTTTATTCTCTCCGGAGGAGAACACATCAATTCAGACAGCAAGTATCGTCACGAGGTGCTCTAACCACATCTCTGAGGCCTGGCCTCTTATACTAGGGTTTATGACCTTTATTGCACATAACACATTCTCGCAATACTTTAGTAGTTGAAAGAACATCCTCGGAATCTCCCCTTCAGACCCGTTCCCACATACATTTACAGTTGGATTCCCCACCCCGGTCACAACAGGTGATGGTTGTCGCACAGCAGGGCATTCCGCCGATTCACGGAATGCATGGGGTTGATCGGATCTCATGGGGTGGGGGCTTTGATCGGTTCGGGGGTCTTTTGATGGGGAGGGGAAACCTCCTACTGTACGGGGTAATAAACAGTATCCGCAGGGCCAGGTGGCGGCCTGGGAACAAGGAAGACAAACGGGGACACAGGAAAAGGGGGTTTACATCAAAAGGATCTGAGGCCATGAAAGGAATGAGGGGAGGTGTCGCGCTGGGAACAGGATGGGATTCCGTGGTGAAGCTGCGCTGAAGAGGGGTTTATGACCCAAGGCATGAGAGAGCGGGGGTTGTCAGCGTGCGGGGGAATGCTTGCGAGGTTAAAAGAGAGAGAGAGAGACGCGCTGGCTATCAGCGAGGGGCAGGGAGGCCATGGTGCTCAAAATGGCTGCCGCTTACGCGCACGAATGGGCTTGGAAAGGGGCAAGATGGCGCCGATAATGTTCACCAAGTTTGTACTTATTTTCCACAGTCCTCCCTTTAACATTTCCAAGACATCTTGCTGGCCTATTTCCTATCTACACCTATATGCAGCGATCATAAGTAAGGGAGAGGGGACTTAGGCGAAAGAACTGTACATAAACATCACATTATAAACATCATATTGAAAAATCTCATCATTTAGTAGGCGGGTTCATCGTTAAGTTGGTTGCAGAAAAAGTCATCGTAATGCAATATCAGACTAGAATTATGTAGCGAGGGCGTTGGGTACAGATCATAGAATAAGAACTGGTAAGTTATCATATAAGTAAGTCCTTTTTGTATACGGCGGGTGCATAGTCAGTCCAATGGTGGTTGGGAGAGAAATGAGATACAGTAAAAAATATATATATATCAGAGTTCTCGTTGTCCTTTGTCGTCTTCTGTCGGCACTGTTGAGCACCTGGATTACCTATCAACAGAAATGTTCATGTGGATTGAGTCGTTGGGGGTCTGCGGGTAGGGGTGCATTCTGTTTGGTTTTCGCCAGACCTCGTAGGAGAAATGCGTTACGGTTTTGGAGCAGGTGCATCTTCTTCCGTAATGCAGAGCATAGATTTTGCAATGGAAAGTGCAATTGTTCCAGAATTGTGAGATCTGTTCGTTTCTTGAGTCTCTGTGGTGGGCATTTCCTGTTGCTTCCATCATCTTCAGGGTGCTTGGTAGCGGGCAGAACCACAGACTTTGTTTATCTTTTCTTCGGGGGCGACCCTTGGTGGAGTTCTAGGTCACCGTTCTGGGATTTAACATAGTTCGTGGTCTACTTAGTCGTAGCTCCCTCCCTTCTGACGCAGGGAGTACTCTTCTCTGGGTAGCTCAGTAGGATTTGGAGGAACTTGGGAGTTCGGGTGGAAAGGTGCGGGTGTGAACAGTCCTTATGGTAGGTCGGAGGAGGAGGGGATGGAGCAAGGCCAAGTCGGGAACAGATCAGGGGGGACGGAGGGTTTGCGACAGGCGGGTCCGTAACCATGTTCAGAGAGCGGGGACTTTTTGGCACACGTTGATCATAGAGCAGGGGCTTCAGGTCAGCCCTTTCCTTAGCTTTGTTTGAAACAGTGCCCCGTCCTGCGACTCCTTACTGCTGTGGTCTCGCCTCGGCCTCCGTCGCTGATGTTCCACAATCCGCAGTCAGGCCGCGTGCTCCCACATCCGGTCTCTTTCCCCTCCGACAGTGATACCCTTAAATGAGTGTTGAAAAGACAGTCTTTAGAGATTTTGCAGAAAAAGGTAATTACATAAATCTATTTTCTCTCCCAACACCAAGCAACTGGGGTAAGCACTCGCTACATTTGAGATTTTTGCGGCTTACGTATAAACAATTGATGATGGATTTGCTGGATTCCTTACAACTTCCTTTTGTTGGCTAATTCTTTGACGCTTTGATGATTATAACGTTCATTTGTCATATGTCTATTATAGTAGATGTCAGTTCTTCTGGCAGAGACCCATTTCCCTAGTACGAGTCTTGCAAGGCTAGGCTGGTCTTCAGGGCCTTGTATTTTACAAAAAGTGCAACGTGCTATTCACCATAGTCTGATAGGCATCCTTCTGAGGGATGAACATAGGCTAAACAAGTCTTCATTACATCAAAACATCTTATTTTCAGCAAGGCTTACAGCAACAAGGTCTTTCGATTTTCAATCTAATTTTTAACTTTGCATACATCTTTCTAACTTTCTATATAAATCCTCGCAACCTGGTTACTACAAAAACTCGGGGGGTGGTTTGTGATAATTATTAAACTTATCCTCGGGGAAGGTGGGATCTTATGAAAAACGATTAGGAACACAGCGAATCGGGGCAAGGGGCGTTTTTCAAGTTCTCGTTCAGGGCAGCTGATACCAAACTGGGGGCATTTTGGGTAGATGGGGGTGTCTCGATCATTTCTTACAGCTTGGGGTACGGAGACAATTTTCAATGGGGATGGTCGCATTACCACAGACACATTTTATCATAGAAGCCACTGACAAATAGTTCCCTGAGAGTGGGTCAAATTTAGGGAACTTTAGTCGTCTTACCTGTCCCTTTCCTATCGGCCAATTTAAATTTCATCCATATTTTAGTAGAAAAGGAGAGGTAGTAACGTGGTACCGATACAATTTTATTTAGGACAAATTTGTGCAAATACTTGTGGTATTTGGGGCCAATCAGGAGGTGCACCAGGTTCGCCAATTAGGTGCCAGTCGCTAGGAAGAGGGAAAGTGTGGAGGGGTGAAAGAGTGAGAGAGAGAGAGAGAGAGAAAGAGAGAAAGAGAGAGAGAGAGAGACAATAGGCAAAACAGTACACATGGGACATAGAGAATGACCGTGTATTGTTTGGGCTATTCAGTGCGTTACCCAACGTTAGACGTTTCGGGTCTGTGTTAGGATGTAAAAAAAGCATGCAGTTTTGGGACAGAAAAGCATTAGATCTAGTACAAAAAGGTCGTGCATTGGGTAGGGCGTCCTTTTTGTGTCGTCTTGCAGCGGTAGTCCGTTTTCATGCATCGGGCGTGACGTGGTTCCAGATCCCTTATGATACTCCAATCGGGATTCTAATGTAACCTGCAGAGGGAAAAAAGGGGAAAAAGGGGGGGTAGGGGGACAACATTCGAACACATCAAATGTATGGGCACGAAAGTCCTTTACTTACCACATACTCGTACTTATCCCTTCGGGATATAATCCCTTAGGGTTCTGGTTTCCTAAAGTCATGGGGGCAGGCAATGTGATAGGTGGTTCATGGGGAGGTTCGAGGATGGCATTAAGGATCGTGTGTAGTGAAAACGCTTAAAAAGAGGAATCAGAGGTGCCTAGCGTGAGGTACCCGGTTTTGTAGATGTATCCGGCCATCGGGGTCCCTAAATCATTCCCAAAGCTGAGATGTTCTAAGGCATATCAGTTCTTCGTTCAACCCTGTACCTTAGTACCTTCGACCACCATATCTTTATAACATTTTATCGATCACACCGTTTTACTTTACCCATTCTCAGAAGTCGAGGTCCTTCTTCATACGTCAGTTCCTGAGCTTAGTCGCATATCTTGGAGGCAGCGTATCATACCTTTGATTCGACCATCAACCCAGGGCCGAACAACCATTTCTCGGATAACCTTAAAAAAAGAGCAGAACAGTTGCGCACAGAAAAAACCCTCCCACCGATACCCGCATTTACAAAAGTATGCGATGCCTATCCATAGCTTTTTAAGACCTTTATTTGTAGAATTATTCAATACGTAAAATGTGAGAGCGCAATTCATATTTTGGTCTGACATGTCGTCGATGGAAGCACATACAGTAGGGGGTTATTTTGTAGCACAAGAACATGTAAAAAAAGGTCTAATTAATTATTTGCAAGTAACCAAAAACATTTCATTGCGTGACGAAAGAATCAGGGGCATTTCAGTTCATAAATGGAAACACAGTCAAGCTCATCGTAATCACATTTCCTAGATGTAAACCGCGGGTGTGCATCATGAGCGACGTTATGTATCAGTTACAACAAATATCAAAAATAAATTGTTCATTGAAATCAACATTTTACGGAACCCTTCTTAAATGTTCGCCAAGTGAACCCTCCTCCCTTTAACATCGAGTGCGCAATGGTTCGTATATATATATATATATATCTAGTACATCAAGTTTCATTAGCTAAGGAACACCACGAGGCATCCGTTAGTTTCCATTGATACCAGCGCCATTTTGGGCGAGGCCGGTTTAGTCCGGAAGTAGCATCAGGGGCAAAATATCCCCGACAATTGGCGGTTGGACCAGAGTCCCTTTCGGCAGTTCAAAAGAAAACTGTGCTAACAGAGGGGCTGGTGGTGTGGACCGTCAATCAAGAGAGGGAGGGGGTAGAGTCTCTCTTACCGGGTCATGTTGGTGTTCAGCCGGAACTTGCTCGAGTTCGTTAGCCCATAATGTTCCTGGGTGGTTCAGACGGAAGCTGATGCAGACACGAGAGCACCGCCATCTTGTTGCTGTGCCGTGGTTATTTCATTTGAGATCAATGCAACTGTTCCTCACCGGAAGCCTGAAGGGGCCGAGGGCTCTTGGGACTTTGGTAGAATCTTCAAAGTCGAGGGGATGTTTGTCGATGGTGGGGGCTTGCGCCCAGGTGGGCAAGTGCCCGAGTTGCAATTTCGGACAAAGTTACTCCAGCGGCCTAGACCCGCCTTTCGAGGGCCCAGACGCCATTTTGAGACCCTGCAGCAACCGCCCTTCGTTGTATCTATCAGGAGAGGAAGAAACTTCTTGTGATGGCGAAAGACGGAGCATCATGTTGCTGGAGCAGGACATTTTGGTTCGGGGCGCCAGGGTGCAGCAGTGGAGCCTTCATCTGGGGAGGTGAGGGAGGCTCGTCCGTGCCGCCTTCCTCTCCCGGCGCATCCTACGCCGTCCCTTTGAATCAGGGGCGCACATGATGACCACCCTACACCCCTGATTCCGACTCTTGGGGGACCACTGTACATCCGGTGCTCCGTAAATATGCCCGTCGGACATTGTATGTCCTGTACTACGCAAGTATACCAGCCGGGTCTTGTATGTCCTGTACTGAGAAAATATACCAGTCGGGCATTGTGTGTCCTGTGTTGAGGAAATATACCAGTCGGGTATTATATTTCCTGTGCAGCAAAGGTATATGGCCGTCGCCCGGCTGGAGGACATCGGCGTCGGGCCAGGGCAGGGAAGCCTCCTACCTGTGGAGGTGGAAGAGGCTCGTCCGCGTCGCCTCTTCCTCCCTGCCCACCCTGCATCCGTTCGATGGAGGAATTCGTGATGGCCGGACCAGGAGATACAAGGGAGGGGGTCATTTTCATCCGCCCCCTCCCTACTCGCGGTCCGGGGGACGCCATCCCTGGAAGGGCAGTATGGGAAGACCATTTCATTGCCTGCTGTGTGGAGTCTCCAGTACCTTCTCGCCAGCGATCTCTTTTTGGCCCATGGTTGCTGGCAGGCCCCGCCCCACACGTGCTATGTGTTTCGGATGGGCGGGACCATCGAACTGTTACATTGGAAGACTTCCGGAGTGAGCATAATATGTTTTGTATTTTTTTTCTATTAGTAAAGTTTTTTTTTTTTTTTTTTTTTTAGAGAGTTCTACTAGTTATTCTATTTACTGTTGGTTGTGTGTTTTACCGTAATTAAATCCTAAGTTATATAATAGACGCTTGGCTTCCTTGAGTCTTTTCTCTAACGGGGGGGTTGTTTACACTGACCTGCAGTTGTGTTTGTTTTTCAGAGTGGGGGAGCAACAGAGAGCAATCAGTCCCAGAACTCTAACATGTCGTTAAAATTGGTCTGACGAAATCTGTGCCACCGAGCATAATCAAACGGGGTGGTCCTGTCTGTTCTGTCTGCACTAGTCTGATTGGTTTTTATCTCACGCCTTTTTCCTTTCTGTCGGCCTGTCCTTTCTGTTGACCCTCCATTCTTACCTATGCTCTGCAAAGTCGGACATTGGGCTTTCCAGTGTCCAAGACATTTACAGAAAGCACATTGGTTTTGTTTTACATCTGTTCGTCCTGTGCATAGTGCCGGGGGATTACCTTCGGGTCGTTGTGTTCCGGGGTTGACTTGTCGGCACACCCCTTTACACCGTTCTCTTTTCATGTCTACTCCTCGGGACTGTGCCATCGCTGGCCCTTCCCTTTGCCTACTAGACGTTTGGAGGGTTATCCGTCGTGTCCCCTCGCCTTTTCTGAATTCGTCGCCTTCCCTTCGTCGCGTGGCGTCTTTGCGCCACATACCGAGACTATCGAGCATAATAGGTGTTGTTTCATTCCTACGAAGGGCTATTTCTACCGTTTCTATTTTGTCAAGATCAAAGGATCCTCTCAGTGGCCACTGACTTTCTCGATCCTTTTTCGTATATTTATGCCATAGTTCACTGTAGGCTATAGCGATTAATCCATGCTTCATGAACATGTCCTTATTAGGGGTGCCTTCCAGCGGAGCCGGATGGTTCATCTCTAATAAGCGGTCCGGGTAAAACAGGCTACTAACCAGTGGGGAGAAGACAGGCATGACGGATCGCAATGGGATAATAGTCAGCACTACCTATCTTATCACTGCGCGCAAAGACTAGACAGAATATTTCTATTCTACGTTGTTTGCACGTAGTGAATACCTCATGAACCAATTCTGATCAATCAATGTTAGGTCAAAAATAAAAAATCAATATGGTCAATGGGGAGAATAAGTAGGCTCGCAAAGGTTCGCGTCACCTACCCTTTCACTATCTGCAAAGAGGGGACCTATTTTTCCCTGTTTGCAGACAGAGAATCTCCAGAAAACAATCTATAACAGTTAATCAATGTTTAGGTCAAAAATAAAAAATCAATATGGTCAATGGGGAGAATAAGTAGGCTCGCAAAGGTTCGCGTCACCTACCCTTTCACTATCTGCAAAGAGGGGACCTATTTTTCCCTGTTTGCAGACAGAGAATCTCCAGAAAACAGTCTATAACAGTTAATCAATGGGGGAGAAAGATGGGTCCGATGGGTGCGTACCTATCCTTCGCTGTTTATAAAGGGAGAGCCTGTTGTTTCTCCGTTTGTAGACAGTGAATCTCCAATAAATTAACAAAAAGTAATACTAGTATTTTCTCAACAATTATCAACCACTTTCAATTATCTATCACTTTCGCAATTCGTCGTGTTTACACGACCTTACCCGGACCGCATGGACAGTTTCTCGTCTTCCGAATCCAGCGCCCGATCGTCCTCTTCTCTTCGTACTTCTCGTGGCACTTCCTGATGGTTCCCAGTCAGGACCGCAGATCACTCGAGAGAGGTCTGTTCGGAACCAGTGAAGTTCGGATGATCGGCTGTCAGACGAGGGTCTATCGGACAGGGTACCTTCCGATCGTTGCAGTCGTTCACTCTGTCGTCGGGACCTCTCCCACTGGATCCACGAGTCGCTGATGGGCCCCACGTTTGGGACGCCAATTGTTAAAAAGGGTTCCAAAGACAACCGGTAACCAAAGACCCTTTTATGTTGCCCGGCGGTATCGCCTCTATGACCCACCAATATTAATCAATGAAGAAGCAGGCGCTGGAGACTGGAAGGCAGGAAACGAGGATTTTATTCTCTCCGGAGGAGAACACATCAATTCAGACAGCAAGTATCGTCACGAGGTGCTCTAACCACATCTCTGAGGCCTGGCCTCTTATACTAGGGTTTATGACCTTTATTGCACATAACACATTCTCGCAATACTTTAGTACTTGAAAGAACATCCTCGGAATCTCCCCTTCAGACCCGTTCCCACATACATTTACAGTTGGATTCCCCACCCCGGTCACAACAGGTGATGGTTGTCGCACAGCAGGGCATTCCGCCGATTCACGGAATGCATGGGGTTGATCGGATCTCATGGGGTGGGGGCTTTGATCGGTTCGGGGGTCTTTTGATGGGGAGGGGAAACCTCCTACTGTACGGGGTAATAAACAGTATCCGCAGGGCCAGGTGGCGGCCTGGGAACAAGGAAGACAAACGGGGACACAGGAAAAGGGGGTTTGCATCAAAAGGATCTGAGGCCATGAAAGGAATGAGGGGAGGTGTCGCGCTGGGAACAGGATGGGATTCCGTGGTGAAGCTGCGCTGAAGAGGGGTTTATGACCCAAGGCATGAGAGAGCGGGGGTTGTCAGCGTGCGGGGGAATGCTTGCGAGGTTAAAAGAGAGAGAGAGAGACGCGCTGGCTATCAGCGAGGGGCAGGGAGGCCATGGTGCTCAAAATGGCTGCCGCTTACGCGCACGAATGGGCTTGGAAAGGGGCAAGATGGCGCCGATAATGTTCACCAAGTTTGTACTTATTTTCCACACATTGTAGCCAGTGTGTGCCCAAAGGAACTCATAGGAAACCGTGGGCAAATATAGGACCTACTTAACATGCAAGCTTCATTTAATAATTGCCCTCCCAAAATGCTTCTCATCTTAACCACATTGCTGCGGCGGTAATTTTTTTGCTGTGCGGCTTTTTTCTAAAAGCCGCGTTACATGACGAGCTCAGCTCGTCATCCGCACACGACCACTGTGGCTGATGAAGAGCTGAGCTCGTCATCAGCAGCGAAGGGGTTAAAAACGATAATCTCACAACAGCACTGTGCGCCGCCAATTAAGTTATTACAAGGCTATGTTGTAGAGGTAGAATGATGTGGGCAGAAATTTCCATCAGAAAGCGGGCAGTAGAAATCCACAATATTCTGCCTATTTTGTTTCTGTGGAAAATTGACCATTCTGCAGGAGTTATTGCACCACACAGCTCTTGTTGCCCCCACTTCCTCTGTAGAAATAGTGGGATTTTGCCCATTCAGCAGCAAAACCATTCAACTCACTAGTACACTGAGCTTGAAAAATTCTCAACAATTGTGTTTTTAAAAAGCAGGTGCTTCTGCAGATATTTTTCACTTTGTAGCGCTGTAATGAAAGGTGTTTCTGTTTACAGACACTGCTACTGTTATCATCCTCAGGCGATGATAAGGATGAGAGGACAGACCTTCTTAGAATTCAAATGTGAGGCCATAAATTCACAAACTCTGCAAACTTAAATCTGTATAAATGAATCAAAATATACAATGTTTATTCTATAGCTTTGTTTTAGGTTCTAAAAATGGTTATCACCGTTTTCAGTATTAGGGCAACCCTATTTATATACCTATATCAGCCCTATTTATATACCAATGTACATTTGCAACTATGTATTTATGGGTAGAAGCACAAATTTTGCCACATGGATGGGAACCCTTATCTTTCCAGTTCTCTCTTAAATCAGTGAGCTAATATTTGTAATATAAAATGAAAATATGAGTTTCTCAATTTCCTTATGTCCTTTGCTTTGATTCAGATGCTCCGTCCATCACCACCCCCTTTTGTACCGCTTTTGGCCGCCATAAGTGTAGCAGGGTATGCTCAGACGTGAGTCCCTTGCTCACTTTGCCACTGGATTCAAGCAAGCCCGGCTGAAGACGGCTGGAATGCCAGAAACCGGTCCTCGGAAGCTTGTTTCCGGTCCAGGGAAGACATGGCTTGGCAGTTCGGGCTGGACTGTTCCCATGAGGCACAGGGTCAGACTGATTTGCATATAGCCATATCTGAACTGGGGTGGTAGAGTGGGGTAACGAACGGTGATGGATTAAACCCAGATCTTTTGACTGGGTGTGAGTGTTTGATTGATTCAGATGCTCCGTCCATCACCACCCCCTTTTGTACCGCTTTGCTTTGTGACAGCCCTTTAGGATAGTTGGGCACCTGCCAGGCTATCAAGTTTAAGGACTAAGGGCCATATGTATCATTGAAATCCGCATTCGCAAAGGCCGAAATTCGCAGAATTTCGGCCTTTGCGAATGCGAATTGCAAAATGATATGTATGAAGGAAAATCCAATGCAAAATAAGGAATCGCAAAATTTGCAATCCCTTATTTTGCGATTGCATTTAAGGAATAGTAAATTTTGCGATTCCTTAAATGGAATGTAAGAAGGCAAAAAAATGTGCTAAATGGCCTTAAGGAATCGCAAATTACCACTTGCAAATTCCTTGAAAAATTCACATTTTTGCATTTTTCAAAGTGCCATGTCCATGTGACGCACATACATGCCCTAAGGGCATGTATGTGCACCACATGTGCACCTATGCTTATTTCAGGGGTGCAACAGGGTGTCCTTTGGACACCCCTGCACCCTTGAAATTATTCTCAATTTGCGATTAGCAAATTGCGAATCGCAAATTGAGAAAAAATTCCCATTCCTTCCTATGGGCCTCCTGGCCCATAGAAATGAATGGGAAAGTATTCTTTAATTGCGAATTCGCAATTTGCGAATTCGCAATTAAGGAATATCAAGAAATCGCTAAAAAATTGTGTTTTTCTTGATACATAACATTTTGCGATTCTGAAATAGCGATTTCTTAAAAATCGCTATTACAGAATCGCAAATTGGTTCCTTGATACATATGCCCCTTACTAACAAGTGGTGCCACCTTTCATCCTGCTTCTTTATGCCTGAATTAGATTTTTTTAAAACATAAACCGCAACTCGCGTGTCGTCATTAAAATATTTCATACAAGTTGTGCAATGCTTGCCCCCTCCAAAGCAGAAACAACAACCCGTTCAAATATTTCGCCGGAAAAATTGCAAGAAGAAAATCGAGCTCTAATGGATTTATCGTGGGATAGAAGCAGTCAATATTTGCTGCTGTTCCAGGGATGTGGCGCCCAGTTCCAGGTCACCAAGGGAACATTCGAGCGGGCTGAAGCAGCTTTCGGTGTAAATCCTGAATTTGGGCAAGGTACACACCTGCGAGGAAACAGATTAAGCATTAGTGCGAGTCAAGCAGCGAGGTCGTTTTGCAATTAACTTGGCCTTAAGTCAAGAAAAGCATTATAAGGTGGAAGGACTGCTTTGAAGTGGGTCCCGAGCTCCACTTACAGCCCCGGCAGATCACGCAGTCATAACAGATGAAAAGAATATACCTGGAGTACAAAAAACCAAAAAATACGTGCATGTAGAAAAACGAAGTCTCCTTTCCTAACTAAACTTTCCCGAATTTGAAATAAAGGTTAATAACCGTCAGGATTAGTTTCCAGGTTTAAGGTTAGCGTTTGTCTTTGGGTCAGTGCATACGCTTAGAGTCGCTTTGAGGATTAGAATTAGGTTTAGGGTCAGTACTACAGCTATTATATTGATGTTCAGGTTGTGGGGTAATTATTACTTGTTGGTTCTTGTTAGTTCATTACGTTTCATTTTTTGTTTGGTATGCATTTTTCTTATGGCTTTTGCAACTTTGCAGTCATAACCGTATGAACCATTTTTTTAGGGATTACAGTAGATCCAGGATGTTGTTTTCAACATAATTGCTCTTATGCATTAAACTGTAAGGTCCATGGTCTACAACCCGTCCTGTACTAAAGTTGTAGCTACACATTTTTTGACATGAGAAAGGATGGCACTTTCCGTGTTCTGTGCCAGCCAAGGCAGGGCCACAGTTATCAAAGGAGTCTCCTTGCATGTTGAGGTTACTCATCGTGCTGCTAATAGGTCAACACATTGAAACCCTCTGTAGATTTGATATATCTGTGTTGTGTGATAGACTCAAAGTGCCTGATGCACAATGCACTTGCACACATTCATTCTGGGAAACAACCAGTACAACGCAGTCATTACAACGCAGCTGTCACAACTCATGCCATTACAATGTATACCATTACAATGCATGCCATTACAATGTATTATAAGGTAAGTAAAGGGGATTTTTTGTTTTAGGGTGGGTATGAGTTTTGGGGTACATGGGGATAGTATTTCTACCCCTACACTATCCCATACTTACTCTACTGTTGCATTCACTGGAGTTGAAGTTAGAATTGTAATTTGTACCCCTAAACTATACAACACTTACCCTACTGTTTCACTCACTGGAGAGGGAATAGTACTTTATACCGCTACACTATCCAACACTTACCCCACTGTTGCCCCAAAAGTATTATGTGTTGTAATGGTATGCGTTGTAATGGTAGTTTCTAAAAATGCGTTGTAATGGCATGCAGTGTAAAATCATGTGTTGTAATGGAAGTTGCAATGTAAAAAGCACGTTGTAAAAGCATGCGTTGTAATTGTTTACGTTGTAATGTCATATATTCATTATTTATACATAGGTATTTATTATGAAGTCATGTTTGGTAGTCACACAATGTGAATTTACCCATGAAAATTAATTTACTCAGATAAGATGACACCAGCATGTTGTCACTTGATACGTGAGTGAATCTCCCTTCAGACAGATATTTGGGGTCTTTGAAAGTAGCCCCTCCAACTCGTGAGTATGTGGGTATTTGCAACGTACATGAGGCACAGTCCCAACCTGGAGGAGGTTGGGGATTCATTCCTGTCAGGGAGGCAGGAGTAAATCTATATGCATATTGGGAATCAGGGGGATAGCTGCTAAAGTGTCTGGGAGTGTAGAAAAAGCCTTTTCTGAACAGGGAAACTTCTCTTCCTTGGGATAAGAAAAGAGTACTATTTGAATTCACAAATGCACGTTTTCTTATTATTTAGGTATGCACATGTGAACACATGCATCATTACGTCATACATAAATGCTTATCAAGTGATTACTCTTGGAAAGGTGCTACTGTTATCATTCACAATTTTCTGGGAATTAAAAAAAGTACATGTATTACAAACGTACGAGTAACTTAATTAGAGTGAATCAGACTCTTAACCTACAAAAGTGCCCACGTGCATGTCAAAAAGCTCTTAAACTGTTACCTGCTAAACTATTGGCTTGGCGCAGAGCCACTGGAATTATACACCAATGGAAGACCACATTACAAGTCGGTCTGAGTGGCATATCCAAAGGGAACACCACTCCTAACAGTTTCAAGTGGGCCAATGTTCCTGCACATAGGTTTTTGGATACTCGATTTCTGGCCCCTGTTTTACTGGGTACAGAAAGGTTCCAGGTAAAACCAAAAAGGTTTCACTAGACAGTCTACACCTGCTTAGAGCAGGTAGATCCAGTTTTTGGAGGTTATTCTCCATTCCGGGGTCTGCAGCTCGTGATAGCTGAAAACTCATGCAGAGATACTTGCTAGAATCATAAACTCCTACTTCAGTTCCTCCCCACACGGTTTACAATCATCTCGTAATGAAGGCCTATGTGCCAACTTTGACTAAGTTATGCAGTGATGAAAGGTAAATTATGTTGCATAGCCTGGTACTGTCTGTGGCAGTATTATTTCACTATTTTGTCAATCGAACAAACATAAATACTCATTTCCAATCTATAACTTGAATACAATATTCAAAACCTGAAAGGCGACTAAATATTCTTTGCAAAGGGGCTGCCACAGTGCAGCCCCAAATGTGGGACTTTTTTAAAGTAGCGTGCGATCCATTTGAGGTAGAAACAAAGGGCTATATCTTCAAAGGGTTGCGTTGCTTTTGCACCACGCAGTGGGGTGCAAGCTCGATGCAGCCCTTAAGTTCGATTTATCAAACCACGCAGGGCCTCCTTGTGAGGCCTGAGTGGCGTGATAAATCCAGAGTGGCCAACACAGCGCATATCTATGCTTTGTGTTACTCTGCTCCAGAGAGGCATTCCATGGGTGGTGCGTGGGTGTTCCCACACAACACCCATGGATATCACCATACGTGTTAGACCTGGGAACGTGCCAGAACTGCTCCCTCTCCCCAGGTGAGGAGTAACGAGGAGAAATATGTTTATTTCTCTTTCTTTTTTCTTCTATTTATAGAAAGAGGAAAATGCTTCAGGGTATTGTTTTTATGCAGGAAGGTACTCCTTCCTACACAAAAACAATCCTGCTTACAGTGCAGGCACCCTTGTACCATGGTGCAAGAGCGCCCGCATTGGTCCTAGTGAGCACATTGTGAGCCAGCGCTGGGAAAAGGCAGGACTGGCTATATTATGTTAAATGCGGCACATTCCTGCCCTTTCCAGTCATGCAGCCCATTAAGGTCGCTAGCTGCGCTGCAATGTGCTGAGTCACATAATGATAAATATGCCCCAAAATGTCTGCATCTTTTGCACATTATCCAGGATTATGTGGCAGGTGTGGTAAATGCTTAATTATTCGAAAAATGATACAACTGAAAAAATACATAACTTCTATGACCCAGAATTGGTGTCTAAATGCTACAGATTTGGAGGCAGCGCATGCGTCTGTAAAAGGAGAAAGAACCCGATGTATTACTGCATGCTCAGAAGTCAGATTGGCTTTAGCATAATGATTGTTGCTGTTGTTTGGTCAACTCAAGATATTCAGTCAGTCAGTCAGTCAAATATCTTTATTTCGGTTAATAAAAACAATAAAAGCAATACACAATTCATTATTAAACATACATACATTATACAAGTAAATTTACAGATATACAAGTATACACATGATTGCAATTCATACGTTCATTCTTAAAACAATAAAAAACTTTGATACAAAGAGTAAATACTAAGCAGTATAGATAAAAAGAGGCCACCCCTGTCTCCCACTGTTCTTAATACATTTTCCCAAAAAGTAGTTGATAAATTATCAACCTAATTAATTGTTCGTCTGGGTGAGTCTTATTTTATTTATTCGAGCTGCCGCTACCAGAAAACTGGCTACACTATATGTGACCTGCACAGAATTAAGCATTTGCAAATGTAAAAGTGCAGGCCTCACCTGGACAAAGTTAAGATCTTTCAAAATCGGGTATAACATTTTTTTTCGGGCCACCAGATAGTGTTCACAAAACATCACTAGATGAAGCGTGTCCTGTGTAGAAAAACTATCACAGGTAAAAGGTGGGGTGTTTTCTGGGGTCCCCCACTTTGTGTAGGCACCAAGCACAAGGTGAATGAGGTTGAACCTGAACCTAAGTAAAAGAAAACGATGGTATGGTTTAGTCACATATTTTAAGTAAGGTTCCATGACTGGGGAGATTGATAATTGATATATTGATCTCACCATTGGTTTACTAAGTTCAACCTCCTCCCTTTCTGTCTCCAACACATTTCGGAAATGCAACTTAACCCACCCTACATCCTCTTTCCTGAGGCCCTGTGGTGATAAAAACATGTCCGGACGCCCCAGCCTTACGCATGCCGCTCTAACATACGCAAGCCAGGGTATACTATCCGCTTTGTCCATGGCCATACAGTCTTTAAGTATGAGGTGGTTCAGCGTAATCTCCTCATTTGTCCAGGTTTTAACCCATCGTAGCAGGGGGGTCATTTTTAGGAGATCAGTAATATATCCCAGGCCCACTTCACAATGAATTGAAAATGTAGGGGAAGACTTTGGGAGTGACAAAAGAGATCGTATAAAATTATTTTCTATAGTTTGAATGCCTGGTGATGGTACATAGCCCCAAATATCGGCCCCATAGGATGCAATTGCTAAACATTTTGATTTATAGATGCGGATCATAGCCTCCATGGGTCTCGAGCCAAGTCTTTTAGAAAAGTTCATGAGTCCTGTGGTGGATCTTACAACCCCATTGCCCTTGAGTTTCAACTGAGGCCCCCAGGTTCCTCTTGAAAGTGTGGGGAGGCTCTTACACTGCTGCTGCTTACCGGATTGGGACTACTGCACTTCGACCCTGTGTGCTCCTTTGTGCTCTGGCCGTGATTGAGTGCTGGACTGTGCCTGAGCCCGTGTGCTCTTTCCTTCGCTGCATCTGCCCAAGGGGAATTGATTTTGGCACCCTGCAGGAGTCAGCCGGCGCACTCTAGGCCGGACCTTTGCTTCAGCTGAGGGAGTGACTGTGGTAGCGGGAGCGGGACTGCGAGGCAACGAAAGGTGCTGCGCCAGGTAATCGCGCGCACCTGGGCCTCTTCCCGCCCCCTCCTCCCTGCAAGCACTTAACGACTCGCGGCCCCCGCTCTGCGGGTGCCGCTCGCAGTCGTGCTTGCTGCTTGAAAGTGTGGGGAGGCTCTTACACTGCTGCTGCTTACCGGATTGGGACTACTGCACTTCGACCCTGTGTGCTCCTTTGTGCTCTGGCCGTGATTGAGTGCTGGACTGTGCCTGAGCCCGTGTGCTCTTTCCTTCGCTGCATCTGCCCAAGGGGAATTGATTTTGGCACCCTGCAGGAGTCAGCCGGCGCACTCTAGGCCGGACCTTTGCTTCAGCTGAGGGAGTGACTGTGGTAGCGGGAGCGGGACTGCGAGGCAACGAAAGGTGCTGCGCCAGGTAATCGCGCGCACCTGGGCCTCTTCCCGCCCCCTCCTCCCTGCAAGCACTTAACGACTCGCGGCCCCCGCTCTGCGGGTGCCGCTCGCAGTCGTGCTTGCTGCTTGAAAGTGTGGGGAGGCTCTTACACTGCTGCTGCTTACCGGATTGGGACTACTGCACTTCGACCCTGTGTGCTCCTTTGTGCTCTGGCCGTGATTGAGTGCTGGACTGTGCCTGAGCCCGTGTGCTCTTTCCTTCGCTGCATCTGCCCAAGGGGAATTGATTTTGGCACCCTGCAGGAGTCAGCCGGCGCACTCTAGGCCGGACCTTTGCTTCAGCTGAGGGAGTGACTGTGGTAGCGGGAGCGGGACTGCGAGGCAACGAAAGGTGCTGCGCCAGGTAATCGCGCGCACCTGGGCCTCTTCCCGCCCCCTCCTCCCTGCAAGCACTTAACGACTCGCGGCCCCCGCTCTGCGGGTGCCGCTCGCAGTCGTGCTTGCTGCTTGAAAGTGTGGGGAGGCTCTTACACTGCTGCTGCTTACCGGATTGGGACTACTGCACTTCGACCCTGTGTGCTCCTTTGTGCTCTGGCCGTGATTGAGTGCTGGACTGTGCCTGAGCCCGTGTGCTCTTTCCTTCGCTGCATCTGCCCAAGGGGAATTGATTTTGGCACCCTGCAGGAGTCAGCCGGCGCACTCTAGGCCGGACCTTTGCTTCAGCTGAGGGAGTGACTGTGGTAGCGGGAGCGGGACTGCGAGGCAACGAAAGGTGCTGCGCCAGGTAATCGCGCGCACCTGGGCCTCTTCCCGCCCCCTCCTCCCTGCAAGCACTTAACGACTCGCGGCCCCCGCTCTGCGGGTGCCGCTCGCAGTCGTGCTTGCTGCTTGAAAGTGTGGGGAGGCTCTTACACTGCTGCTGCTTACCGGATTGGGACTACTGCACTTCGACCCTGTGTGCTCCTTTGTGCTCTGGCCGTGATTGAGTGCTGGACTGTGCCTGAGCCCGTGTGCTCTTTCCTTCGCTGCATCTGCCCAAGGGGAATTGATTTTGGCACCCTGCAGGAGTCAGCCGGCGCACTCTAGGCCGGACCTTTGCTTCAGCTGAGGGAGTGACTGTGGTAGCGGGAGCGGGACTGCGAGGCAACGAAAGGTGCTGCGCCAGGTAATCGCGCGCACCTGGGCCTCTTCCCGCCCCCTCCTCCCTGCAAGCACTTAACGACTCGCGGCCCCCGCTCTGCGGGTGCCGCTCGCAGTCGTGCTTGCTGCTTGAAAGTGTGGGGAGGCTCTTACACTGCTGCTGCTTACCGGATTGGGACTACTGCACTTCGACCCTGTGTGCTCCTTTGTGCTCTGGCCGTGATTGAGTGCTGGACTGTGCCTGAGCCCGTGTGCTCTTTCCTTCGCTGCATCTGCCCAAGGGGAATTGATTTTGGCACCCTGCAGGAGTCAGCCGGCGCACTCTAGGCCGGACCTTTGCTTCAGCTGAGGGAGTGACTGTGGTAGCGGGAGCGGGACTGCGAGGCAACGAAAGGTGCTGCGCCAGGTAATCGCGCGCACCTGGGCCTCTTCCCGCCCCCTCCTCCCTGCAAGCACTTAACGACTCGCGGCCCCCGCTCTGCGGGTGCCGCTCGCAGTCGTGCTTGCTGCTTGAAAGTGTGGGGAGGCTCTTACACTGCTGCTGCTTACCGGATTGGGACTACTGCACTTCGACCCTGTGTGCTCCTTTGTGCTCTGGCCGTGATTGAGTGCTGGACTGTGCCTGAGCCCGTGTGCTCTTTCCTTCGCTGCATCTGCCCAAGGGGAATTGATTTTGGCACCCTGCAGGAGTCAGCCGGCGCACTCTAGGCCGGACCTTTGCTTCAGCTGAGGGAGTGACTGTGGTAGCGGGAGCGGGACTGCGAGGCAACGAAAGGTGCTGCGCCAGGTAATCGCGCGCACCTGGGCCTCTTCCCGCCCCCTCCTCCCTGCAAGCACTTAACGACTCGCGGCCCCCGCTCTGCGGGTGCCGCTCGCAGTCGTGCTTGCTGCTTGAAAGTGTGGGGAGGCTTTTACACTGCTGCTGCTTACCGGATTGGGACTACTGCACTTCGACCCTGTGTGCTCCTTTGTGCTCTGGCCGTGATTGAGTGCTGGACTGTGCCTGAGCCCGTGTGCTCTTTCCTTCGCTGCATCTGCCCAAGGGGAATTGATTTTGGCACCCTGCAGGAGTCAGCCGGCGCACTCTAGGCCGGACCTTTGCTTCAGCTGAGGGAGTGACTGTGGTAGCGGGAGCGGGACTGCGAGGCAACGAAAGTTGCTGCGCCAGGTAATCGCGCGCACCTGGGCCTCTTCCCGCCCCCTCCTCCCTGCAAGCACTTAACGACTCGCGGCCCCCGCTCTGCGGGTGCCGCTCGCAGTCGTGCTTGCTGCTTGAAAGTGTGGGGAGGCTCTTACACTGCTGCTGCTTACCGGATTGGGACTACTGCACTTCGACCCTGTGTGCTCCTTTGTGCTCTGGCCGTGATTGAGTGCTGGACTGTGCCTGAGCCCGTGTGCTCTTTCCTTCGCTGCATCTGCCCAAGGGGAATTGATTTTGGCACCCTGCAGGAGTCAGCCGGCGCACTCTAGGCCGGACCTTTGCTTCAGCTGAGGGAGTGACTGTGGTAGCGGGAGCGGGACTGCGAGGCAACGAAAGGTGCTGCGCCAGGTAATCGCGCGCACCTGGGCCTCTTCCCGCCCCCTCCTCCCTGCAAGCACTTAACGACTCGCGGCCCCCGCTCTGCGGGTGCCGCTCGCAGTCGTGCTTGCTGCTTGAAAGTGTGGGGAGGCTCTTACACTGCTGCTGCTTACCGGATTGGGACTACTGCACTTCGACCCTGTGTGCTCCTTTGTGCTCTGGCCGTGATTGAGTGCTGGACTGTGCCTGAGCCCGTGTGCTCTTTCCTTCGCTGCATCTGCCCAAGGGGAATTGATTTTGGCACCCTGCAGGAGTCAGCCGGCGCACTCTAGGCCGGACCTTTGCTTCAGCTGAGGGAGTGACTGTGGTAGCGGGAGCGGGACTGCGAGGCAACGAAAGGTGCTGCGCCAGGTAATCGCGCGCACCTGGGCCTCTTCCCGCCCCCTTCTCCCTGCAAGCACTTAACGACTCGCGGCCCCCGCTCTGCGGGTGCCGCTCGCAGTCGTGCTTGCTGCTTGAAAGTGTGGGGAGGCTCTTACACTGCTGCTGCTTACCGGATTGGGACTACTGCACTTCGACCCTGTGTGCTCCTTTGTGCTCTGGCCGTGATTGAGTGCTGGACTGTGCCTGAGCCCGTGTGCTCTTTCCTTCGCTGCATCTGCCCAAGGGGAATTGATTTTGGCACCCTGCAGGAGTCAGCCGGCGCACTCTAGGCCGGACCTTTGCTTCAGCTGAGGGAGTGACTGTGGTAGCGGGAGCGGGACTGCGAGGCAACGAAAGGTGCTGCGCCAGGTAATCGCGCGCACCTGGGCCTCTTCCCGCCCCCTCCTCCCTGCAAGCACTTAACGACTCGCGGCCCCCGCTCTGCGGGTGCCGCTCGCAGTCGTGCTTGCTGCTTGAAAGTGTGGGGAGGCTCTTACACTGCTGCTGCTTACCGGATTGGGACTACTGCACTTCGACCCTGTGTGCTCCTTTGTGCTCTGGCCGTGATTGAGTGCTGGACTGTGCCTGAGCCCGTGTGCTCTTTCCTTCGCTGCATCTGCCCAAGGGGAATTGATTTTGGCACCCTGCAGGAGTCAGCCGGCGCACTCTAGGCCGGACCTTTGCTTCAGCTGAGGGAGTGACTGTGGTAGCGGGAGCGGGACTGCGAGGCAACGAAAGGTGCTGCGCCAGGTAATCGCGCGCACCTGGGCCTCTTCCCGCCCCCTCCTCCCTGCAAGCACTTAACGACTCGCGGCCCCCGCTCTGCGGGTGCCGCTCGCAGTCGTGCTTGCTGCTTGAAAGTGTGGGGAGGCTCTTACACTGCTGCTGCTTACCGGATTGGGACTACTGCACTTCGACCCTGTGTGCTCCTTTGTGCTCTGGCCGTGATTGAGTGCTGGACTGTGCCTGAGCCCGTGTGCTCTTTCCTTCGCTGCATCTGCCCAAGGGGAATTGATTTTGGCACCCTGCAGGAGTCAGCCGGCGCACTCTAGGCCGGACCTTTGCTTCAGCTGAGGGAGTGACTGTGGTAGCGGGAGCGGGACTGCGAGGCAACGAAAGGTGCTGCGCCAGGTAATCGCGCGCACCTGGGCCTCTTCCCGCCCCCTCCTCCCTGCAAGCACTTAACGACTCGCGGCCCCCGCTCTGCGGGTGCCGCTCGCAGTCGTGCTTGCTGCTTGAAAGTGTGGGGAGGCTCTTACACTGCTGCTGCTTACCGGATTGGGACTACTGCACTTCGACCCTGTGTGCTCCTTTGTGCTCTGGCCGTGATTGAGTGCTGGACTGTGCCTGAGCCCGTGTGCTCTTTCCTTCGCTGCATCTGCCCAAGGGGAATTGATTTTGGCACCCTGCAGGAGTCAGCCGGCGCACTCTAGGCCGGACCTTTGCTTCAGCTGAGGGAGTGACTGTGGTAGCGGGAGCGGGACTGCGAGGCAACGAAAGGTGCTGCGCCAGGTAATCGCGCGCACCTGGGCCTCTTCCCGCCCCCTCCTCCTCCCACTTAGCCCAACTTTCGAACGCGCACGCGGGACGCGCGCGGGCGAAGACCGGGCAAAGAGCGGGCCGTTGTGTGGCCGTTAGGTGGCTGGTGAGGCTGGGCTGGGCCCCGTCCCTGAGTCCCTCAGACACAAATTCTGAACTGGAATTCTTAATGTATGCTTCCTCACTGTGCTGTTCCACGTGGCTGAGCTGATTGTCAGTGACTGTTAAGCTCCCTTTACTTGTTGACTGGGTAACTACTACGACGGCTGCTTCTGGTTATTACCTATAGCTGATTATTTTTTGTACAATGGACATGGTCTCACCTGGGAAAGCGGGGGCTAATCCTAACAAGGGCACTTTGGACAATTATTTCAAGAAATCCACTTCTGAGATTGAAAGAGAAGAAGCTCTGGAAGAGAAAAGGATGGAGCGTCGTCGCTCCATCGAGGGTCATAAGGCTAGATCCACCCTGGGTACATCCCTGCCCATTCGATCACCTAGTATAGAACTGATCACTGAGGACCCCTTTTCATCTCAGGGTGTCCCCGAACTCTTAAGAGATATTTCGTCTACACCATCTTCTCTTGTGGATCACTTCAGTCCATCTCTTCCTGCCCCTCCACCACTTGGCATTTCTGATGTAGCCCCGAATCCCCCGCTAGCTTCCATCCAAACTGGAAAAACAATCCCCAAAAATCAGCAGAGGAAGGTTGTGGCTCAGATAAATCATGGCCCTCCGCCCAAAAAGAGAATGAGGAAGGGGGGCTCCACACATAAAGGCAAAATTAGTCACACTGAATTTGGTAAGGGCAAGGGGGGGGGGACAGTTACAGCTCCTGCCTCTGCTCCTAAATCAACTGAAGGCACAAGACTCGACACTCCATCAGTGACCATACAAGACACTCCACCTCCCTTAGCAGCCACTACCCCTCCAAATTCAAACTCTGAGGAGATCCTCCCGATTGCCCCCACCTTGGAGTTTCTTGGGCAAATGCTCAGGACGCTCACTTCCCCAATCATGGACAAACTACGGGCCATTGAAGAGCGGTTAGGGATTCTGGAGCAGACTATTCACAATAAACTTGACTTCCAGATGGCTGTTCCCGTATCCACTACAGTGACAGCTTTAGCCAGCTCAGCAAACAGTTTAAAACCTTCTGTACCCAAGAAGCCCCTTCCAACTTCCTCTAACCTAGCTAAGGCGGCTCACATAACCTCTACCATTGCCACAACAGCCTCTCTCCCCGTGGATAATCTCCCTACCAAAAAAGTGGCCAACAACCCCTTGGGAACTTCATCTTCCAAAAATGATTTTAGATCTGACATGCACCTGACTGGTGCCATTCCCAAGGGTGGAAATAATATGATACCTAGACCACTCCAGACGGCGGAAGAGAGGGAACCCCCTAGTATAGTCCAAAAACGCAGGATCCCCCAGGTTGAACTGCCTCCGGAATCACTACCTTATGTAGTGGTGCTCACGGGTGTTCCCACCCTTGACCCTGACAAGCGAGAAGGCCCACAACAACTTAAAAATAAAACCATGTACTGGCTGTCTAAGAACAGACCACTCCCTGGGAACGTAAATGGGGACATAGTGCATGTGCGCCGACTCCCCTGGTTGGGGGGGCGGGTGAAAGACATAGATGGCGACCTGATTGTGATCAACTTCAGGGACCCGGAAGCTGTTAGGCACATTCTGAGCTGGATGCCAGGAAACCTTGGCAAATCCATCATGCCTTGTGATCTCACCTATTTTTATCCTAGAGCTCTAGTGGCCCCCCTGTCATGTCCATGGCCCTCTATGCCACCGACAGGCCTTAATGGCCCTAATCAAAACATTCACTATCTTCCCTTGCACCCTGACCCCCTGATCCAAAAGAATGCGCATAGGTGGGGATCTGTCCCTCAGAGGGGCTATGGTTCCAACTACAGGAGTTTAGACCACTCCTCCCAATTGGGGGGGATGGACCACTTGCTTCCTTTCACACCTTTGGAAGTCAGCAACAGATTCGAAGCATTCTCTGGATTAGACTCTTGTGATTGACTTGAGGGGTGCCTCCCTGGTCACTCTACTACTGAGGGGGTCTCAAGTGAACATCACGGTAATTCTGCTGCTCAAGCTTTTAACACTCCCCGGCAACTGCCTGGAGATGACTGTGGCCCAACCCTAACCCATCTAGTGGTAAGCAAACACAGTCTATTTCCCTCCACACGGCTCTCCAGCCCCCATGTACGCAGTGGTGGAGTTACTCCCGAGGGCCAAGGCCCTACACTCTATACTAAGTCCAGAGCCCTGAGGGTACTTTCATGGAATGTTGCAGGGATCCTCAACAAAGTACAAACTGAAGAATGGGATTCTCTGATAAATAATAACGAGATCTGCCTCTTTCAAGAGACATGGGCGAGGGAACCGGTCCACAAGACTGGCTATGCTGTGTTTGAAATCCCTGCTACCTGGAATGGAAGGGGAAGGCCTTCGGGTGGTCTGGCGGTGTGGATAGCATCTCACACTGGGTGTGTAGCGGAGAGTATAGCCACGCTGTCCCATGATATCCAGTGTGTTCTGCTAACCTGGACAGGCGCCCCGAAGTTGGCAATTGTAAATGTTTATTCCCGCCCAGTAGGACCTACGGCGGAGTCTACTACATTAGAAGACCTTGCATCTTTTTTGAGTCAGCTGCCGACAGACTATAAGGTGATCTTGGGTGGCGATCTCAACTGTCATTTTGAACCCTTAGAGGGCTTGAGGGAAGGGGCCCTCATGGCAGAAGACGATTACTGGGGTATACCTCCGTGCCAATCCCCTCATCCCAGAGCCTGGACGCCACTTGCGGTTCAAATCATGTCGCTAACTCTCAACTATGCGCTGAGAGCTTGCAATGGCCGCACACCCTCAGACTCCCCTTCAAAATGCACATTTAATAGACCAAACCAGGAGTCAAGACTGGACTACATATTTGTTGATACCAGTCTGTGGCCAAAGGTTGAGGACTTTATTATAATCCCCCGCACTGACAGTGATCATAATGCCCTCTCACTCACCTTGCACTATCTTCCTGAGCCCATCGGACTTTCCTCCCCGGGGAAAGGAGATGAACGGGGAAACCTTGTATTAGCATCTAACAGGCGTAGGGTGAGATGGCAGAAATTCTCCAAGTCGGAGGAAAATATTGGGAAAATTTACAGCCTTGTTCTCCCAAGATTTGAGGCCTTGGAAGAAGTAATTAGTCGCTCCAGTGCTCAGGACCTATCCAAAACCTTACCCTCCATACACGAGGACTTAGTGGGAACTCTGGGAGAGGTCCTCTATCCAGAGGTACCCAAACCCAAGCATAAAACCAGAACTTCCACTTGGTACAACTCGGACTGCAGAAAGGCTAAATCCGATCTTATTGCTGCAGTCAAAGAGGGTGCCCCCCGTAATAGGGTGTCTGCCTTGCGACAATTCTACAAGGTCATTATGGCCCGCGCAAGGTCAGACTGGGATTGGGATAGATGGCATGATCTCTCAGCAGCATTAATAGCCAAGGACACCAGAAGATTTTGGTCCATAGTCTCCACTGGCTCAGGGGAACCCAAAGCTGCGGTCGAACCCAACATAGCTGCACATATATGGGAAGACCATTTTGGGAAACTTTACGCTGATGATATAGAAAATACTGATGCCACCATTGCAACACTCCTATCCCTCCCTGGGGATACTCTGGAGTTCACGCTAGGGGAAGTGGCCAGTGCAATAGATGGCCTAGCAATGGGCAAGGCCCCCGGCCTTGACAAACTACCCGGTGACCTCTTTAGGTCCCATCCAGACATTTGGGCGCCTTATCTTCTCATCCTTTTCAACTCAATAGCATGTGGAATGGCGATTCCCCGCACTTGGCTGGGGGCAGAGATAGTGCCCATCTTCAAGAAGGGCTGTCCTCTGCTCCCATCCAACTACAGGCCGATCAGCCTGATAGATGTCCCCCAGAAGATTTTTTCGCGACTTTTACTGGACCAACTCATGGATTGGATGGAGGAAAATGAAATTTTAAGTCCTCTCCAGGCTGGCTTCAGGAAAAATACGTCCACCATGGACCAAATCTTCCGCCTTGTTCTCCTTTATTGGAAAACAGTGACCATCGAGGGCGGGAGATTATACATGGTGTTCGTAGACCTGAGGTCAGCCTTTGACCTTGTACCACGGAAAAAACTTTGGGAGGTCCTAAGGGAGATGGGAGTCCCCATTAACCTACTCCAGGCAATCATAAGACTCCATCAGGGCAATTTTGCCCAGGTACGTTGTGGGCGGGGTGGTGCTTTGACTCAAAGGTTCCCTATTTCCCGGGGGGTCAGGCAGGGGTGCGTACTTGCCCCAACTCTTTTTTGCCTTTATATGAACAGTGTCATCTCGCATCTAGCCAATGTTGGAGACAACGACGCCCCGGTTTTGGCAGGCAGGAGGGTACCGGCAATTATGTTTGCGGACGATACCCTCCTGCTTTCCAAATCGCCCATGGGTATTCAGAGAACCTTGGATGGCTTTGATCTCTTTTGTAGGCAGTTTGGCCTCGAGATCAACGCCGGGAAGACAAAGTATATGATCTTTAACCCCTCCTCCACAACTAGACCCAACCCGTCCCTAAACTCCACGGTTTTAGAGAGGGTCAAAACATTCCAATACCTGGGCGTAACCCTCCAGGAGAACCTTGCATGGGGTCCACAGATTGCAAGTTCGCGAATAAGGCTATCTCAACTGTCTGGGGCTATCCTGAGGATCACCAACACCTCAACATATAAACCTTTAGCCCCCGCAGTTGAGATGTACAAAACCCAAGCAAAACCTGCTGCACTATACGGCAGCGAACTCTGGGGACACCAAGCTGTAAATGAGTTGGTACGCGTTGAGAATAATTTTATGAGGCGCCTCCTGGCCCTTCCAGCTGCAACTCCCTTGCTTCCCCTACGTCTTGACATGGGCTTATCATCCATCAGGGAGGATGCCGAACTTAACCCCATAAGATTCTGGCATAGACTTTGGTCAACCAAGGAGCTTAACCATTACAGGAGTGATCTTGTGCATGTTATGAACCTAAATGTCAATGACAAGATCCCCTGGCTGACTTTTGTCAAAAAAGAACTGTTCCGGCTAGGCTTAAATGAATTGTGGTTGGCCCCCGAAACTGGTTGTATCAAGGTCCCTCGGAAAAGTCTAGTGAAAGCCTGCAGGCAACAAAATCTTGAGACCCAATTAACTGCACCCAGCACTGGCATTTTAACCCACTGTTTTATCCAATCCAAAAATACCTATAAATTTGAATCTTTTTTGGATTTTATCTACCCGGTAACTGCAAGGAAGCTTTTTTTACAGTGGCGGTTCGGAACCCTCCCCCTTAAATCCTTTACGAGTAAATGGACAAATGGAGGGGACAAACTATGCCCTGGTTGCAATTCTTGTGATGAGGAGGAAATCCATGTCCTGTTTTTCTGCCCCACCTATAGGTCTCCAAGGAAGTATTGGTTGGTGCCTTTATGCAGAAACATGGCAATAAGAAACTGTTCAACTTCCTACAGAATTTTGAAATCTGATTCCTCACCTCACATTGTTTTTGCAGTCTCTAAATATCTGTTCGCCATGTGGCGTATTAGGTCCAAGTTGTTTAAGGCTTTACCAACATAGGATGATAGTTCCGCCTACTGTCTTAAACCAAATTTTAGCCCCCTACGGCAAAGTTTTTACATCATGTTAGTTTAAAACTTAATCTATATAATTGTGATGTATCTTTTTTACTCATTTTTATCTCATTTAACTTTTATTTCCAAACTTGTACCCATTTGTATATCATGTACCAAATGTTGATTTAAATGTTGTATGTCTTTTTATGCATCTTTTATGGTCTTAATGACCGAAATAAAGATTTTTGGATTGGATTGGATTGGCAATGTGCTGAGTCACATAATGATAAATATGCCCCAAAATGTCTGCATCTTTTGCACATTATCCAGGATTATGTGGCAGGTGTGGTAAATGCTTAATTATTCGAAAAATGATACAACTGAAAAAATACATAACTTCTATGACCCAGAATTGGTGTCTAAATGCTACAGATTTGGAGGCAGCGCATGCGTCTGTAAAAGGAGAAAGAACCCGATGTATTACTGCATGCTCAGAAGTCAGATTGGCTTTAGCATAATGATTGTTGCTGTTGTTTGGTCAACTCAAGATATTCAGTCAGTCAGTCAGTCAAATATCTTTATTTCGGTTAATAAAAACAATAAAAGCAATACACAATTCATTATTAAACATACATACATTATACAAGTAAATTTACAGATATACAAGTATACACATGATTGCAATTCATACGTTCATTCTTAAAACAATAAAAAACTTTGATACAAAGAGTAAATACTAAGCAGTATAGATAAAAAGAGGCCACCCCTGTCTCCCACTGTTCTTAATACATTTTCCCAAAAAGTAGTTGATAAATTATCAACCTAATTAATTGTTCGTCTGGGTGAGTCTTATTTTATTTATTCGAGCTGCCGCTACCAGAAAACTGGCTACACTATATGTGACCTGCACAGAATTAAGCATTTGCAAATGTAAAAGTGCAGGCCTCACCTGGACAAAGTTAAGATCTTTCAAAATCGGGTATAACATTTTTTTTCGGGCCACCAGATAGTGTTCACAAAACATCACTAGATGAAGCGTGTCCTGTGTAGAAAAACTATCACAGGTAAAAGGTGGGGTGTTTTCTGGGGTCCCCCACTTTGTGTAGGCACCAAGCACAAGGTGAATGAGGTTGAACCTGAACCTAAGTAAAAGAAAACGATGGTATGGTTTAGTCACATATTTTAAGTAAGGTTCCATGACTGGGGAGATTGATAATTGATATATTGATCTCACCATTGGTTTACTAAGTTCAACCTCCTCCCTTTCTGTCTCCAACACATTTCGGAAATGCAACTTAACCCACCCTACATCCTCTTTCCTGAGGCCCTGTGGTGATAAAAACATGTCCGGACGCCCCAGCCTTACGCATGCCGCTCTAACATACGCAAGCCAGGGTATACTATCCGCTTTGTCCATGGCCATACAGTCTTTAAGTATGAGGTGGTTCAGCGTAATCTCCTCATTTGTCCAGGTTTTAACCCATCGTAGCAGGGGGGTCATTTTTAGGAGATCAGTAATATATCCCAGGCCCACTTCACAATGAATTGAAAATGTAGGGGAAGACTTTGGGAGTGACAAAAGAGATCGTATAAAATTATTTTCTATAGTTTGAATGCCTGGTGATGGTACATAGCCCCAAATATCGGCCCCATAGGATGCAATTGCTAAACATTTTGATTTATAGATGCGGATCATAGCCTCCATGGGTCTCGAGCCAAGTCTTTTAGAAAAGTTCATGAGTCCTGTGGTGGATCTTACAACCCCATTGCCCTTGAGTTTCAACTGAGGCCCCCAGGTTCCTCTTTCATCAAAGGTTACACCTAAGTAACAGAAGAAAGGTACCCTGGAGATTGGTGTTTCATTACATCTAAAAGTTTTGATCTTCATACTTATCCTGCGTGGACCAGTTACCATGACGTGGGATTTTGAAGTATTAATTTTTAAATCCAAGGCTTCCATAAAGGAGCCAAAGTGGTCTAGCAGTCTTTGTAAGCCCGTGCCTGTGCGAGCAAGTAGGACAGCGTCGTCCGCGTACAGGAGGACTGGAATGGATGACCCTCCCATACGCAGAACGTCTAGGGTGGCTAGGTTCAGAGATTTACCCAGGGAATTAATATAGAGTGTAAAGAGGAAAGGGGCCAGAATACAACCTTGTCTGACCCCTCTCCCTGATCTGAATTGCTCAGTACACCTACCATCCCTTGTTACCCTAACAGAAGCGGACAAATTCTGATGAAGATCATGTAGAAAATTAACCAAGGTAATGTCCAGACCCATGTCCCGCAAAATAAGCCATAGTTTAGAGCGATTAACCAAATCAAATGCGGAGGATAAATCCATGAAACCTAAATATAAAAACCCCTCCTTCACCACTGTGTATTTGCTAATAATAAGATGAAGATTCAAACATTGGTCCATGGTCCCCCTATGTGCTCTAAAACCATACTGGAGGTCAGAGAGAATCCCACTCCCCTCAAGCCAACCCCCAAGTCTTTGTAGAATGACTCTGCCCAAGATTTTAACAGCAGAGTCCAACAAGGAGATTGGCCTGTAGCAGGCAGGATCCCCCCTGTTCCCCTTCTTAAAAATCGGGACAATAATGGAGGTGGACCAGGAGGATGGGAAGCCTGCTAAAGGTATTGCATTAAAGACGTTAGTTAATATTTTGGACCAAAATTGAGGATACTGAATGTAAAGATCGGCAGGGACCCCATCGGGTCCAGGGGCCTTATGTTTGCTTGTATCTTTAATCGCCCTTTCCACCTCGGAGATGTTAAATTTCATGGTCATGGTGTTTCGAGGAGGCACTATAACTGGGGAAGTTGGAACCCCTGACTCAGTTTCATAGATTTGTTTAAAATGGTTAAGCCATCTTTCGTCTTCGATCACACAGTCCATATCTGTTTTCCCATCCTCGGTGAAAAATGGCTGATTAATAATGGCCCAAAATGCTTTGCTGTCTCTCAGTACGTCTATGGATAATAGTTTGTCCCAGGCTTCCTCCTTGATTTGTTTCTTCCGCTTAGCAAGTGCAAGTTTATATTCCTTTCGGAGTCTCGCCACAAGTGTCTTATCTCTAGGTCTATGTTTAAGTGCTTTCAGTAAGGCACTATGCATGAGCAAGCATTCCTTGTCAAACCATTTATTTGTCTTCTTAATACCTTGTGAGCCGTTCCTAGACTCCAAGTTCTTGGAGATCCATGAGCATATCTCAACATAGGCAGCCACAACATAAGGCCCTAGTGAAGTGGGATCAAGGCAGACTGCCATCTTTGCCTCGGTTTCCTGCGCTAATGTTTTGAAGAAGTTTTCCGGAACAATCTTCTCCCATTTTATCCTCCTACCCTGCTCCTTGGTTGAAAGATCTCTTGGGGCAACCACAGCTGTGTCTCTTCCAGTCAGGAAACAGTCCAGGTCCACGGTCAGTAAGACAGGGTTGTGGTCGCTGAAAATAGCGGTCACCACCCTGTATTCCCATGCTTTTGCTAGCACCTCAGATGATACAAAGATGTAGTCAATAATGGTGTTTGCGACTCTCCCAATAAATGTGGGCACTCTGGTCTCATTATTACCAAGGCCTAGTTCAAATAAGTTTAAGTTGGCAAGAAGATTCTCAAGCCCCTCACCCTCCTTAGTATGTTCGAAATGGGGAATCCCCTCAACCGGTGATCCTCCATATGTGTCATTATAACAGTCCCCCTCACAGGGGTGAATATTAAAATCGCCCAGGATAACCATCTCTGGGACGGAAGTGCAATCGTGTTTATAGACTGACAAAAAATCTGACAGGGCAATCAGGTGCTCATTCACAAAGGAGCCCTCCCTGGAGTTATAAAAGTTAATAAATAAAAAAGATTGATGGTCCGAAATGGCCCACTCAATTATAAGCGTATTCATAGGGGCAGGTTCAATTTTTTTAAAAACCCCAACCAGATTAAGTGAAAACAGTGTGAGTAGGCCTCCCTTAGGTCTCCCTCTTACACCCTATATTGCTGGGGTGGAGAAACTGTGAAAGCCATCAAGAGAGAAACAGGTTGATTTATCCCATGTTTATTGGAAGGCCAGTATATCGTATTGTTTAACAAAACCCTGCCAGATAGGATCTAAAGCCTTAGCGGTTAACCCCGCCACGTTCCAAGTAAGGATTTTACAAATTGTTTTTTGAGAGTTATGCGCCCCCCTGGCCTCAGCAACTACAGAACCCTTGTCAAAAGTTGGAATTAGGTTTCACTTCTGCATGTCCGAAATACTATTTTCCTTTTGCAGAGGAGTGGGGAAGATATGAGTCCTCTGTCTAATTGGCGTGCCCTGTGTTTGTCAGTCGACCCCGTCCGTGGTTGACAGACATTCATAATGGTTAGCAGGACTCAAGATATTCTGATCTTTTCATTTGCTTCCTGAATACAGGGTCCGAAGGAGTGTTCTTTTCTGGGGTGTATTTCATTTTATTTACACACCATAACATTGCAATGTTTTTTATATAGAATTTGCCTCCCTGCGGCTTTGTAAACCTTAGTCTAGACTCCATCTCAGCATATATTTTATGTCATTATATAATTTATGGCCATCATCACGTTCTTTCTTCTATCTCTTGTGTACCTGTGGACACTGTAGACTTTTGTATTCGGGACATCTTGATGTTTACTTTCAACACTATGTCTCCCATGTTCGTTTGCCAGGAATTATTTTGTCTGTTTTCTTGCCAGTTTTCCTATGTAGTTTTTATGTTTCAATAAAATTGCTATGCAAAGGCACACAGGCCACCACCAAAGTTGTAATTAGAGGAGTTTAAATGGGTGAGTCATAAAGAACACGACTCATTCCCATTGAGTTCAGTAACATGGCCAGGCCAACTTTTTGATCGACGGGTGTTACCTGGTCCTTGAAAATATATGATGTCATTTGGAACTCTGACCTAAACATTTCTGATCTCTGTTTTCACATCTGAAAGGTTATTGAATTCCCTTCAACCCAGTAAGGTTTATTTAGGTTAAAACGCCAATCATAAAAACATGTAAGTAACATAAAACTGTCTAATCTGTGCCTCTGTTCTCATTTCCTCCCAATTTGGATTCAGAAGTGTTGTCCCTGCTTGTACTGGAGCAGGGACAGGTCTCTGCTGGATTGGAGCAATGCAATGCCATTTCCACTGTGCAGGAGCACATCGACTTGACTGGAAGATTTCTCCTGCAGTGGAAAAAATTTAAGAGCATTATCAGAAAGAAGACATGCTCACAATTCTTTGGCAGTTCTTGGGAGAGCAACAGAAGTTCTGTTCATGGTTGGAAAGAGGAAACTAATGGAGAACTCTGCTGCAAGATAGCTGGGTTTGCGCTTTTTACACAAACACCGAAACATTCATACATACAAACTCAATTCTAGCTTCGGATGTGGCCACACACTATGGAGTGTGATAAAGCATTTGGGCTCAATTCTCAAAACTATTTGCACAAATAAGTTCAACCTAACTGTACATATCATGCATTTGTGATTGCAAGACTCAGTTTGTAGGTCTTGGCTAGACAGAGCATGCGCTGTCTCAAAGAGACATGTTGTGAACTATCTGTGGGCTTACAGGCCGCCCATCTCCTACCATTGGTAAACATCTGCATTACTGTTATTTTCTTTGATATCATTCATCAAGGCATGCAGGTGTCATGACTTCCTCTAGTGTTTGCCCCTCCCATAGCCCATGGACCAGGCACATGTCTCCTTATACTGCTCCCATTTTGCAGAGCTATTTTTTCTTTGTTTTCAAGCACTCCATAGGAGTACTTGTGTTTTCAGGCCATCTCCCTTGCACACATACCACTAAAATACATGTGTGTGTACATTAAATAATGCATATCTTAAAATATTGTTGAAGCACAAACAGCACTTGTTTATTTGTATTTTTTGCATGATCCAATGGTATTGGAGCGCTCGCTTTGTTCTCCATCTTGCCATAGCGCTAACACGAGGCAATGGTTTGGAGCACTTTAAGTGCTCACCAGTTACATTCCACAATGAAACATTCATTTTGTTCACTGATCTACCTACAATTAAGGTATTTTTTGGCCATTCATTGTTGTTTCCTCCCACCCTCTCTCGTTATTGCTTGCCCATCTCCTCCTACTTTTCTGCTTGACACGTCCTCCGCTACCTCCATCGACGCTGCTGATTATAACATTTTTTGTACGATCTGATGGTATGTGAGTGCTCGTTCTGTCCTCCATCTTGCCATAGTCTCCCTTGTACACATTCCAATAAAATGCCAGTACATGTACATAGGCTAATGCATTTCTAAAAAGTTGTTAAAACATGAACAGCACTTGTTTATTTTTTGTTCATGTTCTGCTGGTATTGGGGTGCTCGCTCCATCCTCCATCTTACCATAGAGTAAACACGAGCCAATGTTATTGGACCGATTTAAGTGCTCATCAGTTACCTTCCACAGTGACAAATTTTTTTTGTCACTGATCCTGAATCAATGAAAGTATTTTGTTTACCCCCTTTATTGTTGCTTCCTCCCACCCTCTCCCGTCATTCCTTAACCATCTTCCCATCCCCTCCTGCTTTCCTGCTTGACCTGTCCTTCCCTCCCACGTGGCTGCTGCTTTTATCTTTTTTGCATGCTCCGCTTGTTCCGCCCTCCATCTTGCCATAGTGCTAATACCAGCTGATGGTATTGGAGTGCTCACCAGTTACATTACACAATGACACATTTATTGTCGTACGCAGGGGTAAGCGTAAGTGATTTGCCCAGAATCACAAACTGTTCAGTGACCCTGAGATTTGAACCTGGTTCCCCAGTTCCCTTGTCAGCAATGCTTACTGTAACACCACATCCTCACTTCACTTCAAAGCTCCTCAACTGTTTCTCACTATCACTTCAACATTTATTCAGCAAGATCCCGTCAACATTGAACAAGCATTGGCAAAGCCAATAGGTCTCGCCAATGCACAAGCTGCTGGTCTTTTCAACATGAATGTCTTTTAGCCATGTTGCCTAGCAGCACATCTGCTGTTCAGCATGGCTGAATGGCACTGAATAAAGCAATATGAGGCGGCCAGCGCAGGCCACATCATAGCGCTTCTTTGTGTTAGGAGGGGGGCAATAAACCCAACATGAAGGGCAAGAGATGCAGCATTGGGCTTTTTTTGTCGTTCAGCCATGATGAACAGCAGATGTGCTGCTAGACAACATGGCTAAAAGCCATTCATATTGACAAGGCCAATAGTTCAGGCATTGCTGAGACCTATTGGCTTTGCCAATGCTTATTGTTTCACAATTTCAGATTTTGTTTACCTCACAAATGGGGCGTGCTTGCACAGATTGTTCTTGCAGTGGAATTCAATCAGTATTTTCCGTTAGGTGCCAAACTTTTAAAAACAGTTTGCAATATATTAACTTTTGTCGACACCGAAGTATATTTTGTTTTGGTTAGGAGACAACCCTAGAATGGATTAGTATGTAGGAGACAGATCGTTTCACAGGAAAACATATTTTTCCTCTGGATACACATGAAACAAAGTTTGCAAGTGCTCTTTAAGTGTGACATTTCCATAAATCCACCATGTTCTGTTTCCACAGCAATTATCTGCACTTAACGTGGTTATTGCCTTCTCCTCCTTGGAGTTAAAAGACAACTTCAGGATTGCTGAGAGCTTAACATGTTCTAGTACATCATCAGCTTTACAAAATAAGCTAGGATTATTCTTGTAAATGGTGCATGAATAAAAAGCGCCATGTTTTGGTTGGTACTATCATAATGTCATTCACTACCGATATGGTTGCAACTTTGTGGATATCAACACATAATTGGCATGTATAGTACTCACTATGGTCCCATTGAAAGCTCTCTGGTGAATGTTGTGTGGCAATATCGACGCCGGTATTACCAGCAGCGCGGATATCAGAAATTCCTTGAAGCAGCATTGCTAGACAATATGTTATTTCATAAACGACCCTATGAGATGGCCATTAACATGCAGAAATTAGTGTTATCACACAGATTCTACGTATTTCAGAAACACATGCCTCCCTGTAGGCGCAAAATGCGCAGGTGTGACCCGTGGGATATGCATTATTACTGTATGGATGATGCAGCAATACTGCAGGACGTAATAGACTTCCATGGGTTTAAACTCTTGTTTACGCCAAATCGCTACACTCTTAATTGTGGCCTAAATGCTCATGTAAGGTTTATTTACAAGAGGCAGGCATAGGAAGTGCAATTAAGGATAAAAAAGGCATAGACCACCCTTATTGACGTAATATCATCATGTACAAAAAGAGTTCCCATTTGTAGAAAGGCATAGTCATAATTAAAGGGCATTTACATATCTATTCTAACTCCGTGTTGATGGATTACCCTCTTTGCTGGAAGAGTGCATTTGAAGATTAGAGTAGACACAGTGAGAATTTTTAACAATGTGAAATATTACTCAAATCTTTAATGAATAGCTAAGAACTGTTGGCTTTCCACATCTTCTGGGAAATCAGCTCCAGTAATTACCCTGGCCTGAGAGCTCCTGGAAGAGTGTGTGTATGGGGGAGGGGTTGGGGGTTAGGGAGGTCATGAAGTTTGCAACCCCCCCCCCCCCCCCCCCTCAAGTTTCGTTACGCTAGTCGGAAGAAAGAGCTATCTCCAAATAGACTGCTTAAAAGCTGAAATCACCCCAAATTTAGAAAACAATGAGAATGATGTCTGGGTCCTGCGCACCCCAAACCCCAAGGGACATTTTTGCAATGGCCCCGTCCGATCGTTCGTGCCATGAAAAATCTTGGACAGGGCATCATGATGTGCATGGGCGACCTACCTCAAAATCAGTTTTGTTACCTCAATCTTTTCCAGAAAGCCACATAGTGTGCAGCTTTGCCCATCATTGCAGAGTGTTCCACACTGATCTAACACTGTTTATTGAACACATTGCTAAAGAATTATTTGAACAGTGAGCCTTTTTGGAGATGGGGAAAGCACAAAAGCAGTTGCGCATACAATGGTGTCTCCTAGGAGCAGTGCTGAGCTATTGTTTGTCTTATGCCACCCTGCACTGATACAGTTTTGTGTTCTGCAGTTAATTGATGATGTAGTCCTGAACTTTGACTTTCTGATGAGCACAGTGGGAGTAAACCATTACCAAGTCAGAATTAGGGAGCACTGGTGCAGGGTAGCAAAACGCTGACCTCAGGTCAGTAGATGTTAGTTTATTATGTGTAGTCTGCGCTTTTGTACAGCAAAAAACAAAAAACTTTGGGATGTGCATACAACCATGGGAGTTCAAAACAGAAGGCACTGTCTCACCACAAAGAAGTATCAGGAGAGCCAGTGTGGGCGTTACTGCTCTGATGAAGAGTCAGCAGCGGCGGTTCATTTATAATAAAAATAAGTGCAGGGGCTGTTGACTGGATGCAGCTTGCACCAGTCCATTTCTCCTGTTAGCACCACCTAAAACAGAACTTACTACTAATCATGAATGGGGGTGGATGATGTGGCGTAATGGCCAGAGCTGCCATCTTTGGAGCTGGGGACCCAGATTCGAGTCTCGGCGTCAGCTCAACATCCTGTGATCCTGGCCAAATCACTTAATTTCCCTGTAATTGAATGTGTCTTTAACTGGTGCTCATGAAAAGCGCCCGTGTTGATGATTAAGTGCCAGTGCTGAGCACCGGAAACCATCGGCTCAAATGAAGCACTGGTCAGCCGTCTGCAGGAGGAGTTACTTGTGCAAATAGGAAATAATAGGAGCAGGGTGCGTTGTTTCATTCAGTAGTAACTTCCAAAGCAGTGATGTAACACAATTTGAGGAGGCCCCCCTGCAAGGTGCCCCCAGGCGCCCCCACTCTGGATTTTATCCGGAGCTCTAGGATGGGAGTACTGTACAGAGGGGGCCCCCTGCAACTCGGGGACCCCCCGCACCGCGGGGGCTTCGGGTGCCAGTGTTATGCCACTGTTCCAAAGGCAACTTCCAAGCAGCTGCACGAATTCTGTGGTATTATACTTTTATGGTGGGGAGACCATGGCTGGTTTTTTGGCATTTATGTACCAGACAACAATACCCCGGTGGCTGGAATTTGAATTCTGTATACTATACATATGGCTTGCTGTACAATCCTTAACAGCATGCCTAAAAACAGTATATTCGAAAAGTTGTATTTTACAATGTTGAGAGTCCATGTAGTCATGCAAGTCTAGGTATCTGTTTGTGTGTGGTTCAAATATTTTAATTAATGATGGTGACAACATCTCAACTAGATCATATGTATATATCCCCTTTACATTTCAAAGAGGCCTAGACACATGCATTATAATTGCATGATGATTTGGCGTAGTTTGGTCTATTGCTGGAAAATGGTTCGTTATTGCAGCTGATAGCATTGAAGATTGGTTTGTTAATCATGTAGGCAGTGCAAAGTTTAGTAGTTAATTTCTGGAGTTTTATTAATTGTTTATGATAAAATGCAGAATATGTCATTTCGGTCAAATTCATTGTTCAAGATTTCCTCATTTCTGGACTTTAATTCATTGTTTAAGTTTAGTTCACTACTGAACTTTGGGTTATGACTGATGATGGTTCATTGTGGATGTTAGGAACCTTGATGGAGCTTGCTTGTACGCTGATGGTTTGTTCAATGTGGGGCTTTGTTTATTGCGGAGGTTTGGATCACTACTAAACTTCTTTGACTGCTGGAGCTCCATTCATTGCAGTGTTTAGTTTATTGAAAGGGTTTTGTTCATTGCTGATGTTTGGTTAAATGCTGGGATTTGTTTATTGCTGACATATGGTTATTTGTTGAAATTGGTCGGACAGAGCTCTTTGAAATGTTTGAGGATTTTGTATATTGCACTGTTCATGCACTACATTGGGCTGAATATTTCTTACTAGATGAAGCCTGCAGGCCGAACTTTAAAAGCAGGACCAGTGGTAGCAGCCAGTCCATGTTTGTGCTAATGAAGCTGACTCTTTTTATGGGATAAGTAGCTGCTAGGCATCAGCAAATAATTGTACGTTTCTTTTCTTGGAACCTTTTATTGAGGGAGCAACTGAGGATAGCACTCAGAAATTTAAACGTGGGATACATGATCTGTTCTGAATTAGTCACAGGTAATTCCACCTGACCTAGAGACTGGTTTCCCATGTTCTGGTTGACTTTCTATGTTGTAATCTCTGTGACCTGGACTGTTTCTTGCATAGCATGACTAATCTCAAGGTTATATCGAATGTAATGATCTGTGCTCATGGAGCATATGGCTGTTTTAACATTGCAATATAGGGAAAGTATGCATAGAAAAGTATGCTTGCTTTGATAGTTTTTAAATAAAGGGAAAAGAAGAACAGCTCTCAACGATTTAATGAGACTCAAGTCACCACAATGTCAGTGGCGCAGGCAGTGACATCCTTGGCTCTATGATCCGGATAACCATACATGGTTTCCACTTGTCTCATCCTTACTTCTCAATATCTTCCTATTTACCACTCAGAGTATGCGTAAGGACTGGAAAACAAAGAAGGTAGAAGTGCCTCTTCGACCCCTTTTTACTTGCTGTTTATGACAAAATGGAAAGCCGGAAGTAGAAGTCACTACTTCTGGCTACCTCTAATTGACGTTCATGTGAGAAGAGCCTCAATTCCTATTTTGGGCAAAACATCGCGGTGGCAGACATCAGAGGAGTGTCATGAACTCAACAGGCATTTGTTGAGTAAATGACACTCAACTGACTGCCTAAGAGATGAACTAGTTTGTCTCTCTACGAAGACAGAAAAGCCTAAGAGCAACGCAACAGTGAAGCTTAGATTTGGAAGGCCCACGTAGACCAACCCTCACATAGAGCTTTCGCAACTCTGTTGTAGAATCAGAGGAACCTCTTGTAGGATTCTGTCCAGGCAGGGACGAAATGAATGAGACCATAGCGGAGATGAAGAGGAAAAAGTAATTTATTCCAACATAAGGAGAGGAAACCAGCCAGCTCCCAACATCTTCTCTGGCCAACTGCTCACTTCTCCCCCCAGGTTCCAGCATGACATAAACATAATTCCAATGTCTCCCTAGGCATGACATCATCATCTATGACTCAGATACCACATACCTCCCTCCTTTAACACATCAAACAAAGCAAGCAATATACAGAAGATCATGAAACAGAAAAAACAAGTGAATACATATTAAATTGCTCAAGACATTGGAGTAGAGAAAACAGAGAAAACATAAAGCATAGGAAAGTATTAAATACAAGACATATTCTAAATAAAATCCTTCAAATATTCTAGTTTTCTCACTTCTCTACCAGATATTCTTGGCACAAGTTTCCCTTGAGGGTCAATTACATCCCCTCCTTTCCCCAAGGCTCTCCCCAAGTATCCCTCACGCGAAGAGGAAACCAAAGGAGCATTGTACACCACCACTCTTCCAAGGTTCCAAATGCGATGATCTTGTGTTTTCACAGCATTTTCAAAACACTTTGATGATTTTGATGAATTGTGAATATTTTGCTTCTTCACCAACCCTCCTGGGACATTTGTCCATTATCAAATGACCCACAGAAACCACAGTTTTCTTTACAGCTTTTCTCTTATCAAAATTAAATTTTCTTTTCAACACTTTTCTTTCTTCCCTTTTATCACAGGGTTGTACCACTCCACCCCCTTTTATTTCCAATTAAAACTTCTGCACCCAAGAAGGCTCAATCAAAGTAATAGGATGTCTTCCTCTAAACTGCTCCAATAGAGCCTTCCTCGTTGTACTATGGGCTGTCAACCTATACAATTCAATTTTCTTTTCCACCTCCTCTTTCCACTTCAAGGAATTGGACTTTGCAAGCATAATGGTTTCTTTGAGAAATGCTATTTGTCCCAGGATGACAGAGTACACACTTCTTGGGTGCTATGCCACATGTCTTCAAAAATTCTTCCATATACTTTGAGACCAACTGAACCCTGTTGTCAGTAAGAAGAGTTTCAGGAATACCTTCCCTTGCTATGAGACTCCTCAAGAAACTCACAACTTGTTTGATTTTAACACTCATTGTCAGACATACTTCAGGCCACCGTGAGTACAAATCCACCACATCTAACACATGTTTGATGAACCTCACTATGAATTGGACCAAGGATGTCCAAATCAAAGTCAAGTCCATTGGTTGTTCACAAAAAATAACAGGAGACATTAGTCGAGTACCCTGACACAAAAGACCACCACATGTATTCAACTCATCCTTCACACCCCAATATATGCCACACCCATCAGATCCTTGTTTCCTAGAATGCCAACCCTTCCTCACCAAAGATAACACCTCCATGAGTATGGTATCCGAGTCTTTGTATTCACTTCATTGCTTCCAAGTATATCTTTAAAACACAGAAATGGAAGCCATCTTTTCCTTTCACTGTGGAGCCTGAGGCACTGGATAAGAAGCCTTGTTTCTTGGCGGCACAATAGCTCTAAGGAGCTGGAACTGACGAACATCATTAACACCGCTACAATATTGCTAATATTGTAACAAAGTACATAGAAAATGCGATATCACAGAGCGCATCTGTAGGTTTTGGAGAGAAGCATGGTATTTAGTTGTTTACCACAGGAGATTAATGTACTGCAATGTACAACTGTACAACTGATATTTTCCCATGAGTGCTACTAGAATACCATTGTAATTAAGTGACTGGTGCAAAGGGTCTAATATAAAATGTGTTTCTTTGGGTATAAAACACACCCTCATTATACCAGCACACCATTTTGACCTACAAATTACCCTTCCACTCACATCACTATATTAATATCACAAATCTAAGTATATCATGCCCAATATGCCCAATTTTTTACCCCAATTCCAATTTTCATAGTGCATTTCTAGGGCTAACATGCTATACAGTAGTGCCGTCTGAGTGGTGAGGGAAGAGAGAAGGCATTATCCTCTATACAGGAATAGTGACTGTCCGTCTTCCATATCTTTATTTCATGGGTACAGCATATGTTAATATTTGAGAGGCTGCAGTTCGTTTTCTGAAATCTGCAGAATTGCTAAAAGAGGTAATCTATTAACTGTCTCAATAATGGATCCAGTTACTGTCAAAGAAAGTTTGTCTTTTCAGCCGCCCAAATACTTTCTCTTTGGGCTCAGGGACCCCTGACAGTCTTCAAAGTCTCCTCATAGGGTTTGTTGCTGCCCAGAAAATTAAATAATATCAGATTAATAAAGTGTATATAAATAAATAAGCAAAATGTACAACTGAACATTTTAAACATTCTCTAAATGTGAAAGAATCTGAAATTGGAGGTTGAAAATTAAACTAGTATCTTTAGTTTGATTTGTGGGAGCAGTGTGGGTGCATCAATCAGAATATAGTATGGACAGTGAGTGACCTCAACTTAATTTTGAAATGCTCCATCCTTCCTATTGAAAGTGAAAGTTCGATTTTTTAAATATATATATTTGCAAATAAAATGTTTCATCATTTGTGTATTTGTTTGATGACTGCTTGTTTCTGTATTTGTTGTGTATTGTTTTGTGGTTCAAATCATTGAAAATGCTTAGGCCAGGGTCCCTAGCTTCCATTAATGATGCATTGGTGGTTCCCAGCTTCCAGTAATGATTCATTGGGGGTCCACAGAAGTCAAAATGCTAAGAATCACTGCTCTAGAAAACTGAACAGCTGCCCTGTAACCTAGACATACTCTTGCCACCCACATTGGGATTTTTGGCAGAAGTGGCTCTTGTTTCTAATGTTTTAAACACAGAGGATACCTTTGCTCGAAGAGCTTCCTGGATAAAACCAAATTTGGTGCCCCTTCCCACTCATCCTCTTTAATTGTCTTTGTATACAGTGGTACAGCATCCTTCAGAAAAAGTGTTTAAATACACTCTTCTTTGGGCTCACGTCAAAGGGAGATTGCAGCAGCGAGCTCCAGTGCCCAGCTCCCACATGCCAAAGGCTGGCCCTGGGTAAACATATGCTTTCAGTTGACTTTAAAGAAAACCATTCATTATGGCAGGGAAGATGGGGACTTTGAAAATGGAGTTCTGTGGTTAAAAATGGAAATCCTTTCACACAGTAGTCCTCGTGCTCTCGCAGCGAGAAGCCCTCGATGGGCAGAAGACTGAGTCACCAATGTAATAATGAATGAAAATCAATCTGCTGCTGTCAGAGCTCTGCTGTACACTTCGTCAGCGTTTGGCGCTTACAAAGGTCGATTGTGGCATGCCAGGTTCATTGGTCTTGCTTCTGCTGCGGGTATTTGATCTCTGTCTCTCATAACAGCTACTTCAGCTTCCAGGGGCTTGCTTTCAAGCTGTGCCCATGTGGAACAACCCTGAGGGAAGACTGGCGGAAAAAAACACATGGCTCTTCTATAAGTGCCTGCCTCTAAAATTATATGAAATGATTTAACCCACTACCTTGCCCTTCTCAGTGTGTGCCTTGGTACTTGAGGTCCTGGTGTACGCAGAGCTCTTCGTCTGGTGCAATGGAAGAGGATGTTACCCTCATTCCTAAGAGCAGTTTAATATTTCTTGGGTGTTCACGTACATCTGGCTTCTCAAAAGCAAAATGCATGTGTTGTAATGTATGATAGTATTTTTGTGTATACGTGTCTTTTAGAGCATTTTAAAGACATATAACTATTTACCTAATCCTCTTTGCTAGTGTACGTGGTGCAAGCTTTACAAATGTGTTGGCTTAAAAAACACAGAAATCGTGTATTTTGTTTGCATTTTTCTTGAAATTTATTCTTTACATAAACCTGGTATCCCAGACTGTGCACATTGTGGATACATTGTCTAGATGTTGCTATTTTCCTGCACTGCTTTTGCTTGTAAAGCACCAAATTTGTTACCTTTTGGCCACTTCACAGTGCTTGTGATTTTGAAGTCATAAAATTCTTAGCCAATATGGACTACAGGGTCTGTATTTGGGATTGATGCTTTTGGAAACCAACGTGAGAATCACTAACGTTTAATTCATTTAGGTAGACACTTCATGCTCAAATAAGTAAGAATTGAATCCATACATACATTTGAAAACCTCATTTGTAATGCATTACCCTAACAATTTCTTTTACACTCACATGAGCCCTTCTACTTTACAAGTCTAAACCAAAAATAATTTGGACATAGTCTAAGAAACCATTTCATGCCATGCACGTGAAACTGGAACACATCTACCCCATTAAAAAAAGAAGAATCTGATCCAAATTCATGGTTCAGTTATCACCTCATGATGACTCTGACTTCCGTAAAGGCTGCAATGTGGAAACAGCCATGCTCAAGATTATAAATATAAGAAACAATATCCCAACTGGTATTATTTATAGACAATTAAACAGGATATCTGTTCAGTATTATCCAGAAAAGAGCAACCCCGGGACAGCGTTTTACTCGCTCAAAAATCTTCGAGGAAAGATTGATTCACCTCGCCCTACCACGTGGAGAACTTTGCCCACTGACGGATAAATTTATCACAAATTGACTTTTCCTACACCGCCCATCACATCCTGATCTCCCGTATCTTGTTTGGACCATCCGGTTCCGGATCACTCGCTGATCCTTCTCTACTTAATTGCAGTTTTTGTTGCCATTGATTATCAGAGGTTCATTGAAATCCTCGAATCTTTCATGGGGGTTTCAGGGACTGTTTAATCTGGTTTCCATCTTATCTAGAAAGCAGAAAGCAAAAGGCAGAATTGGAAACTCTTGCTATGAATTCAATTCTGTCCTTGAAGGGGTTCCGACGTGCTTCATTTTAGGCCTCACACTAATTAATCTACATATGGAGCCTCTTAGAACTTTGATGAATGAGTTTGAGATGTTTATCTACCAATTGTCGGAAGAGGCACAATTGCATATAAAAAAACATAAATACAACACTGTAAACACCCTCAAGAATTCCTTAACAAAAAATCAAAAATAGATGTCCGCAAACTTTTTAAAACTTAACCTCCTAAAATTGACATAGACAGGATACCTGCATTTAAATGTAATAGTTTTACTCCCAAACTAACTCGATAAGCCAAATCCATTGTCTTTTCGATTGTCTCTAGACACTCTGTATAAAATGTCACATCGACCACACACCACATTTGTTTGAACAGTCCTGTTTTCTAACACAGCTCAAACAATCCGCTTACAGTCAGTCTTCCTTTGACGCCATCATACATACCAAATTGTTTACACCAGTGATTAACTCACAGGAGCAATCGAGACATCCCTGGTGCCTTTAAAACCTTTTCTTCATTATGCTGGTCGTGGCACGTCTAACACCAGGAAATTTGATCACATGGTCCCCATTCTTAGAGGCCTCCACATGCTCCACTGGAGACAACTATTACATTCAAACTCATCTGTTTGGCTTTTAAAGCCTTAAGACTTCAGCAAACCATGTACCTTTAATCCCTACTTCACATCTCTGGTGGGACAAGAAATCTAAGAAGCAAAGTAGCCCTTCACCTTCAAATCAGGAAATCCAAATCTTTACGTAGACGTCATTCTCCAGTGTGGCCCCCACAATATGGAACTCTTCTCAGATGAGATTCGATGAAAATAAATCCTTGGCATCTTCAAAAAAATATTCAGAGCACTCTTCTTTTTTTTTGCTTTATCTTTACAACACATTATTCCTTTTTTATCCCTCTTTCCCCGTTATCTTCCACTTACCTTCCTTTTCTCTCCCCTCCCCTGGACATAAACTCTCTTTAATGCTGTGCTGAGGCATTTTATTGCTTTCACAAATAGTTGTGTGCAGACCTCTGATCCCTTTAAGATAATATATGTGTGCCACTGTAAGGTTCTCTAACACGGAAAGGATCATGTAACTCTAAATAGATACATTAATATCAATACATGCTTGATATTTCACTTTTTTAACTTGCCCATCACATACATAGCTTGATCCATGCCTTGAAAAACATTTGAGTCGACGAATTTCTGTTCATGTTGTAATACGATGACTTACATAAAACACACTACCATAAATGATATCCACTGTATACCTTGTGAATAAGTAAGTTCTATGTAACACCTGTTAATTAGCTCTTACAAGGGATGATGATGATGATGATGATGATTATTATTATTATACGTATCATATTATACAGCCACTGTCTTACAAACTAGCATTATGAATCTTTGTGGCACTAAATACATTTATCAAACCGACTGTAAACAAAGTTCTGAATTTCTCTCTAGTTTTGTCAGCATTATCTCCTACTTCAAGGCAATTTTAGAGAATGCCGAAACAAAGGGTTAAGGGAGGCTTGACTAATACCTAGACTGCATGCACCAAAGCCTGTAATTTTCTTGATTTTAGCAGAAACACGATCTGCTCTGTTCCATTGCTCCAGGGCACTCAGCTGCCTTTTATATTGTCACTTTATTCAGTTATCATCTTTTCAGAATTTCCACCTTTTCAGTTGGCACAGATGGTAATCCAAAGGCATTTTTAATAGCAGGAAATATTTGCCATTTCACCTTCATCACAAAACAATTCCTGCTCGCTGTATAGCTGGGACGTGCATCTGGTCTAAGGTTCACGGGGTCAAAATTCTCAGCCTGACACATCCCCTTCCTTCTCATTTCATGGCATATTTCTGTCAGCAACCCACTGCCTCTAAAGTCCCAAAAGACATATCTTTTTTAACTTTAGCTTGAGACAGGAACACCAGAGTGCAAAAAAGTCAATTGTTATGTGTTGAGGATCACATTATTGTCAGACTTATCAAGAAAATGAGCCATGAATTCATTAGTGCATTTTAGTTTTGTTGATTTACAGGACTCATATTTTGTTACCTGACAGTTTCACAATCCCTTCCACAGCAAAAACACCACTGCCCAGATTTACTTACACTTTGCGTATGGTTTGCGTTGCTTTTGTAACGCAAACCTGATGCAAGTGTTACTTATTTTGGAATTTACTATTCACCGCAAATCAAAATTTGCATTGGATAGTTTCCCAAAATAATGCAAAGCTGCCCAATACACTGCTTTGCACTACATTGCATCAAGGGGGCGTTCCGTGGGTCCTACATGGGTATTTCCATGCAACCATCAATGGGTTTTGGTGTAAATCTCTATCCATAAACTATCATAGACAGGGATTTGCATCAACATTATATGCTTTATCGAGACATACACAAGCAGGACAATTTTTTTCTTCTTCTTATTTTGTCTACTTTGCATGCGTGCTCCATTGCACAACACATTTACAAAACAGGAAAAGTGTTAAAGAATAGTTTTTGTGCTGGAAGAGTATCTTCTAGTACAGAACCTCTTCCTTACAGAAGGCCCCTTCCAGTACAAAACCTATTCCGTACAGAATGCACAACCCTTGAACCAGCACGCAAAAGTGTGTGCCTTGGGGCATGGCAGCCAAGCGTGCACCAGCGCAGGGGGAGAGGAAAACAGCCCCACATCCTAGTAGACATTGTGCTGTCCTGTGCTCTCCCTTTCACGCTAAGCAGGGTCGCAACTTAGGTTGCAGCGCTGCGTCGAGATACTTTTTAGTAAATCTGGGCTCATGTGTCCATATATTTAGAATATCTCAAAAGTATGCAGGTTATGAATTGTAGATTAGTCCTGGAGTGACTTTCTCTTTGTCACAAAATGAGCATTTGGACCATTGTGTCTATAGCTCTGATTCAGACTCTGACTCATAGATTGCAATAAGGAGGGCATTCATAACACGGAACTCATTTAAAATCGGCGCTGCTAAGCGAAACATTTTATGACGTGGGCTGAAATAAGGGAGTGGAAGTATGTGGAATCGGATCTCAAACATTGCAGCCTTTTGACAGCTGTGTAAGTGGAACTATTATTAGTAGAATATACTTTACTGTGTTCACAACTCTCATTCTTACTCCAAGAGATCATACATTTCTGAAGCAGGGTATTAGCCCTATGACTGCTTGCCATTTTTATCCGCAATGCTAAACCCCAGAGAGAAGTTTGTGTGGTAAAGGGAGTACTTTGGCTACTCTGGATAACATCTGCTTATATTCAGGTGATTTTTTATGGTGTTGTTCAGTTTTGGGGCATTTTTCCTTCAAACTCACTAGATGAATTTTTTTTATGGTTTTATTTTGGTTTTACAAAAATAGACAACTATAGAAAGAGAGATTGCCGTCCAGCAGTACAGAGCGAATCATCACTTTTTGCAATTATACTATGGTGCCATCGCAATATACGGTGTCATTCACCTTGCAATACTGAATGTTACAAGGAGGTCGGGGAGATTGTCATCATGTAACGAGGAGCTCAGGATAAATCCTGCTGTTGTGTCACAAAGGGCCATATGTATCAAGATACCAATTAGCGATTCTGTAATAGTGATTTTTAAGAAATCACTATTTCAGAATCGCTAATTGGTATGTATCAAGAAAAGCGCAATTTTTTAGCGATTTCTTGATATTCCTTAATTGCGAAATCGCAAATTGTGAATTCGTAATTAAGGAATACTTTCTTATTCATTTCTATGGGCCTCCTGGCCCATAGGAAGGAATGGGAATTTGTTCTCAATTTGCGATTCGCAATTTGATAATCGCAAATTGAGAATAATTTCAAGGGTGCAGGGGTGTCCAAAGGACACCCTGTTGCACCCCTGAAATAAGTATGGGTGCACATGTGGTGCACATACATACCCTAAGGGCATGAATGTGCGTCACATGGCACTTTGAAAAATGCTGAAATGTGCATTTTTCAAAGAAATCGCAACTTACCACCAACTAGAAGTTGGTGGAAATGCAATCGCAAAATAAAGAATCGCAAATTTTGCGATTCCTTATTTTGCACCCAAATTCCTTCATACATACCATTTTGCGAAAATGAGTTCGCAAACGCCGAAATTCTGCGAATTTCGGAATTTGCGAACCCATTTTGCCTTGATACATATTGCCCTAACTGTGAGAACAAGCATTTTCAATGCAATAGGTCTCGCATTAGTGAAAGTTTGAGCTATTGGCGTTGCTAATAATAATAACAGCAATAGCTCATATTTTCAGTAATACTTTGCTGAAGTCATCGACGCAATATCCTTCTGCTGTGACACTCTTATAAACATGTTCCAAGTAACAAGAACTTACTAAGACAAGTTTAACCCCTTCCATGCTGATGACGAACCCCAGCCGTCATGCACTACGGTGCTCGTGTGCTGATGACGGCTGGGGTTCGTCACGGCCCGCCCCTGTTCGTGTTGTTTACAGCACACCAGGGGAATCGCGGCCGCATGGAAGGGGTTAAGCTATTGGCATTGTAAAGGACAATGCCTTTTATTTATGTTTTTAAAACGAAAACAAAAATAAAAGGCATTGTTGTTTGCAATGTCAATAGCTCAAACTTGCGTAAATGCGAGACCTATTGCATTGCAAATGCTTGTGCCTGTGAGTGGGGGAACAAAGCAAGGCACATACATACCAGTGGGCGTGAGGATGGCAGGTAGGCTTCTGGAAAGGAACATGGCGCAATGTTTTAGACCTTTTGTGCGCACATCATGGGTCCTGTGCAGCCCTGGACTTTAACTCAAGCACGTCGTCCATAGAACTGCCTGCTCCATACACACATTTACGCTTGCAGCGGACATGGCCGGAGTTCTGGACGGCGCATGCTTGTTCTCTGTCCCTGTTTAGCTGGCGCGTGCGCAATTCCACCCAGCGGCAGCCGTGCATGTCTCCAACTCATGGCTCACGTTTAACCTGTGGTGATTATTAGAGACAAAGGAGCACGACGGGTGAGCTGCAGGCAGTCACTTTCCTGCATTTGCGGACTGGGAGGCTCAGAACACTGTCTGCAGCGGCCTCACAGGGGTACATGGTGGATGCAGGGAGAGAGATGACAGTGCCCAGGGGACAAGAGGGCCCTTACTAACAGTGGACCCCTTCGGATTGAACACTGTCTTCCAACAGACAGGCACGAAGGATTAACTCTGGAAGCACTGGGGCAACATTGTGGCCAAGCTACATCAATTTCCAACTATTAATTTAGTGACAAATTAGAATGAAAGGTGGATATGTGTACAATTTAGTTTTGTTATTACACGGTGTACAGTACTATGTTGTTACCGGTCACATGACTGGTACAATCTTATTCTACTAGCTAAAAGCAGGTTGCACCCGATGCAAAGTAATGACCACGGCTGCTTGGTCCCACTGCTTTTCTTGTGCACTGGAAGGGCAGCACACTTGACAAACTGTCCCCGGGGCAGTAATCCCTCCCACCTCCAGATGCACGCACTCGCAGATGGTGCCTGGGCAGAGCCACCCCCATATGGGGCGCCGGGCAGCAGTACTCCTTGCACATGGTGTCTGGTCAGCTCTCCTGGTGGCACCTTAGAGACAGCTGCAACTAGCCACAAATAAGTGTAAATGCTTTGACGTTCCTAGTATTCACATAACGTTACCCTCTTTTCACAGACAGCATGGGATTCAGATCTTGAAAACCATTGATGGAGGTTCATTCAAAAATGGCTCAGAGTGAAAAATAGCACAGAAAAGGACAGGCAATAGAATGGCACAGAAAATAAATATGTACAACAAAAACACTGCTCAATTTGTTTTAGAGGGTCTAGGTTGGGTGGGTAGGAGTGGTTAGGGTAGCTCATCCTTCCAGGCATGGGAAACGTCCGACCGATGAAAAACAAGCACATAGTAAACTAACTCTCGTGTGGGCTGGGAATTGCAGCAACGCATCTCAAACAAACTGTCAGTATAATTCGACATATACTTCATTTAACATGCACTGTATGACAGAGGCATTCGTGTTACCCATGAACTCACCTGCACAACTCACTCACTGGCTGGTTTTATCCCTAAGGTGCACGCCTTGCTCATGCCCTGGTGCGCATGGACTATGGAAGATGAATAGCCTGCATTGCTACACGCCAGCTCCCTTGCCTTCCAGAAACCAATCACATCTGTCCTAAAGCGTTGAACTTACAGCAGAGAAGGCATCTAAGATGCGGACCAGGGACTTAGGACTCATCCAGGATTCATACTGGAACCTCTCAAACCCAGCTCTGTAACTGCTCTAACAGACCGACGAGAATGAACCAGCTGTAGCAATAGGCACAAATCACACTGCTTGTGTGCAGTGTACACTTTGCATACCAGGGCAGACCGAGTTAGCCACTCTGATCAAAATGCAAAGCATGGCACCGGCTCCATTACCATTGCTAAACAGAATAAACAGTGACATGGACAGGCTGTCCTCGTGCACGTCAGCCTCCCTCAGAAATGCAGCCGCCACATCGGTGTACAGTGACACAGCATCCTGCTCCAATCCCATGCGCCAGGGCCTACCATGGCCCCCACCACCTCCCGGTGTCCCCAGGGCCCCCCACCTCCCGAGGCCCCTCACCTTGACGGCGTCTCCAAGGACACCTTCCTCCCAGAAGCAGGCCTTGCCGCAGCACCACAGCCACATCCCGGCATGGCTCAAGAGGCCCTGAGCTTGGCCACCTAGCCAGCCGTTGGCAGGCTTGCCTTCAGATTGAGCGCCTCATACGCACGCGTGGGACAGAGGGAGGGAGCAAGACTGCTGCCAAGCCGGCCGGGCCAACACAGACTTCATTCACTGCGCTCGCAATCGGACCAGAGGACACACTGTCCTCTCTGATCGCAGGTGATGCGCTCCCCAGCATCAGATGCATTAAGAACAACCTGCACCACTGCGGTGGCTCTTGGCGCCCTCCGCCCCGCGGGCTTCAAGGCACCGTACAAACACGCCCCTTACCCCCGAGAACTGCCCTGCTCAGACCACTCTACCTGGAAGGCCCTCATGGCCTCTGTGCAGTCCTCGGCCAGGCTGGTGCATGCAGGGTCTACAGCACCTTATATCGTCCCCGCGTCCTGCAGGCCCAACACTCCCTGTTCCTTCACATCACTCGGGGCAAGCAGGCATCGCAACAAGACAGACAGATTGGACACAATGTGCATGTGATGGACAAGAAGCACACATAGATGTCAGCGGTTCTTTCATTTATTTGCTTCCCTGTGAAATGGATCCAAAAAAGAACAAGCCTGCGAATGCTGAGCGCGCACGCGCCACAGCGAGACATGTGGTTTAAATTATCGCGCCCATGTCTGGGCACGATAATTGAAACCACATGGCAGCGGTGGACGTAATAGACACTAATAGGCCATGGGCGGAGCAATGCGCCCACCTTTGGCCAATTGCCTGCTGTCTTTGATAAAAAGATGCACGCAAAGGCCAATAGCGTGGGCCAACAGGAAAAGCACACGCACAAGTGTGTGCGATTCCTAGGTCCGTTTCAAACCCCCTACATGAGGTCTCTCGCTGCGCGTGCAGTGCTGCGCACTGCAACCCTAGGCGCGAGACTAAAAATAGGAAATGGGATAGGGGCGGGCATGTGGCTGGGGTAGCGGTAGCAGGCCAAAGCAGTGGAGAAGAAAACATATCAACTGAGTGGGCCTGTTAATCGGGGCAAGAACACAGAGTGTGGTCAGGGGTAACCTGGGGCCAGCAGGGCAGCTGAAAAGGGAGGGAGGCGGGTGCAGAAAAAAGAGGCATGCAGGGAGATTCTTCACCTGTTTTGTATGAGAGGGAGGGTGGGAAGGGATGTGGCTTTCTGGGTGCTGCGAGAGGAGGCGCAATCAAGGTGCACTTCAGGCAACAGCTGCTAATAAGGTAGCCGAGTTCAAGGAGGAAGATCATTATTCCCTATTACCTGCAGAAATTGTGTGAGAAGGGTAGCCCATGCGCGGTGGGGAGATTGGACGCCTGCAAAGGTGACCGATCTCCTCATAAAAGAGTGTCTCCTCCCCTGCCCCCGCCACTTGGACACCGGCTTCTGCCAAGTCGCCACTGGTGGTGCACTTGGCAATTGCCATTGGATGGTGTGTGCATGTTTAGCAAGGAGGAGCGCTAGAGCTGCAAATCGTACGCATACCTTGTGCTGTTTTTTATGTTTGAAGATTCCCAGGGCAGAAGCTTCTCATGTATGAATATCCGGATGCTCCGGGACCTCCCGAAGGGTGGAATGAGCAGACTGCCAGTAACTTTGCAATGCTGAACAGGACGACAACATATGCATGAGGTCAGCATCAGGGGTGTGGCAGCGAGGGTAGCTTCTTTGTACAACCGGAAAATAACGGTTCTGCTGGGCGGGGGTGAGGTAAGCTATATGCAATAGAAAGAACTTGATGTTTTTTAATTTGGGAGCTCGGGAAGACCTGTTGCGGGGGCTCTAGTACCTGCCCCCATTCCCCGTTGTGTAATGCCCTCCTCTCATTTATTTCTCTGTGTATTGAGGGGATCAGGAATAAGGATGCAGATGGCTTTGGATAGCAATGTGATGACGTCTGTCACTCATGGTGAGTATGCCCTGTACTACTGGGTGAATAAGAGGCTCCATCTCTGACATGTCCCAAAGAGTTCAGTAGGTGGCTTGAAGCTGCCAAAAAATAAGAAATCTCCCGGCGGGAGGCCATGGTCTGCAGTCAACTAATCAAAGGAAAAGGGTTGAGCATCAGAAATAATTCTCCCATCGTCAGTAATGAGTGTACGGTCCAGGCCCACTAGTCCTTAAAATTAGAAAAGCCGGAGTATATGCCAATATCCCATGCGTGAGACAATCTATGTGGAGCATACAGGAGTGAGCTATTGCCACCTGCAAGGGCCAAGGAGAGGAAGGCAGAACTTTTGGGAGAAGAAAGCCACGTATGGTAGTTGTTGACATGACTCCCTGCTCATCACTTGTTCTGCCCTTGTAACTTCCAGCCATCCAGTGCAATAGTCTCTGCAGCTGGCACACCAGAAAATATGCTTGGAGGGAGAGGACACTCAGTCCATAAGCAAAGGTGGAGCCCCGGTTGTCGGAGGCTGCTACAAGTCTGGTTTACATGGAGACCCTAGAGTGCTCAGTGTTGGCCAATACTTTTCCCAGCTTGTCTGACATGGAAAGTTGGGGGGTAACATCCAATAACAATTAAATAAGCGAGGGTGGATCCGCAGTTGTCGGAGGCTGTGCATGAGTGGCAGAAAGTAGCCAAACCATGCTGTATGGTGCAGCAGGGCCAGTGGGCAACATCGGGCAAAGAGTTCTGCAAATTGTGGGCAAGAACAACAAAACAGCCAACCCTCTATGCGGTTCAGGGTAGGCGTTGAGGCAGAGAGGCGGGGGAGATAAGTGAGGTAGTGTGGCTCACTGAGGTAGTGTGGCTCACTGGTTAGAGGCGGCAGACCCGAGAGCAGAGGACGGCCCGGACCAGGGTTCGATTCCCGGCGCGGCAGGTTTCTGGACCAGGGTCAGCGGACTCGATAATTCTCTCGCCTCGGTGCCCACTCTGATCAGCGATCACACTCGGCAACTCTGGGCATTAGCTTGCCTCATCTTCACTAACGGCCCCACCAGACCGCCGGGGATGCCTGGTCTCACCCTGGAGATACCCATTAAGGGACCATCTCTCAGGGAAGCCAGGAAGGGTTTCGCAGCGGTCGAAGCGCCTTGGGACCCTACGGGTAAGTAGTGCGCTATATAAATGCCTATACATTTACATTTACATAAGGTTGGGAAACTCCTAAGTGTCTACACGAATAGCTTGAGGTGCCTCCCAATGTCTGCTGCCACTTACATGTGAAAGCAACTCAGTGTGAGTCCCATGTGCCCTTCTAGGGGACTCGGCGATTAGGAGCATCCAAGTCCGATTCCTGTCAGAAATTCTGACAAGAGCAGCAAAGTCCAGAGGTACTGTAGGGGAAGTGGGGGCCTGGCCTGGGCCTTTGACATGGGTAGTGAAGGGACTAAGTTGGAGACTTCCAGCCCTGTCCCCCAGTCTGTCCAAGTTTCAGGATCCAGTCTTGTAGCAGCAGTCACCCTCAACTCCTATGAGGGTATGCCAAAAGTTAGAGCTGGAGAGAGGGCCCAGGCCCTGTCAGCAACCACCATAAGCAGGTAGGGATCACTGCTATGAAGCTGTCAGTTAGGTGTTGCGGTGGGGCCAGACTTCAGGCACCAGAGCTGTCAATGACCATCTTCAGGCTTTCTGGGGATTGCAAGCCCCCCGATCTGGGTGGTGGTTCAGGCAGTGACGGTTGATAGAAGGGAAGCATCTCTCATCCTGATGGCAGTGGTGGTAGGGCATTTCCCAGGGCCGGCTCCTCCTGGGAAGTCCAAAGATGTTAAGTGTCCTAGTTTGGTCAAAGGCGTGGGAGGGTCTCTGCTGTGCAGACTAGCGGGAGCGCTAGTCTGTGGGTGGGTGCTGTGGGTGTTGGGTGTTCCTCAGGGACAGCTCCTTCTGCAGCACATTGGTGGTTCGTAGTGTCCTGGCCTGGTTTTCAGCATTGGCGGATGGTGGCTGGGAGTTGTAGAGCGCCACCAAGCTCTACGTTGTCTCCAATGTGCTTCCACCAAAAGGCTGGCTCCCACAGGGAAATTCCGATTGTGCAGCGTGGGTCTCCTGCACAACTGCCCTGGGTCCATCAATGCACCCTCTCTGGCAGGCGCAACAATCGGGATGCCGATGCAAGCGGCACACTCCAGTTACAAGTAGGGTGAGTTGGGGAGCCGCACCAGCGTAGCTTGAGGGCAGTGAAGAATGTCCGCACCTGGCCACTCGAATTATGCTGCAGCCCGTAGTCTAGCAGCCAGGGCCCAGAACAAAGAGCTCAGCAATTCGGTGTGGCCAAAGGCCGAAGGCCGTTGGCGGGACTTGCGGGGACCAAAGTTGCAGTACGTAGTGGCTTGGGGGTCACTGGGCACCCTCGGTGGCCACTAACTAGGAACAGCGATCTCTAACCATGATGAAGGCTGATGTGTGGGGTGGTTGACAGAGCATTAGGAAGGTGGGTCTGCCATCTTTGCTAGCCTGGCACCCCCCCTTCAAACTCACTAGAAAACCTGTCACAATATCCAGTATTTTTGAGGGATTACCTTTTACCTTTGATAATTAGCGGATTTTTTTATTTCTAAGGTGGAGCGTATTCATGAATTCTTGAATACTTCCCCGTCACTTGCTGACTCCCAACCGGTGGCTACTCTTAGCAGTCCTCTCCCTCCCCCTTCAATGTATATTCACGACTGGCTTCTGTTTGATGACACCATTTTTCTCTCATGCCTGAACAGTATTAGGTCAGGCTCCCCTCGGGACCCTGTTCCTATGAAAATCTTAAAACTGTTGGACCTCGAGCCACGGAGAGTCCTAATGAGACTCCTAAATTCATCTCTCACAGAGTCTCTGGTGGCACAAGAGTGGAAGCATGCCATGGTTGTTCCCCTGCTGAAAAAAAACGGTGCGGACACCTCTAACTTAGCCAATTTCAGGCCCATATCCCTGCTGCCTGCATGTTCTAAAATCTTGGAACGACATGTGAACACACACCTTAATTTGTAAGTCGAGAACGTGGGATATCTTAATCTGTCCCAATCCGGGTTTCGCGCACACTATTCCACTGAGTCCGCTCTCCTCGGGGTGACGGAGAGGCTTCGGCACGGTATCGATCGTGGGGAGACCTTTGCACTCATCCTTCTGGATTTGAGTGCAGCGTTCGATACCGTGTCTCATTCCATTCTTCTTGATTCTCTCCGCTCCCTTGGTGTAGCTGGATTTGTGCTGGCCTGGATTACTTCCTTTTTAGGTGAGCGCACCTTTCAGGTATTCTCGACAGAAGCTGAATCTGCTGTCTATTCATCGGCATACGGCGTCCCCCAGGGGTCGATTCTCAGCCCTTTGCTGTTTAATATCTATATCAGACCCCTTGCTACTATCGTGGAGGACGCCGGGTTGACAATCTATTCGTATGCCGATGACACGCAGATCGTGTTCTCTCTTTCCAGCAGTGAGGGCCATGAGATCTCGGCCTTGAAATCTGGCATGTCACGCGTTGCTGCTTGGATGCACGACCATCTGCTCAAGCTCAACGGTGACAAGACCGAGGTTGTTATCCTGGGCAAGAATAAAGAACTGTGGGGCCCTCGACATTGGCCCAGTGATATGGGTCCTCTGCCGAAGCCAGCCCCCGTTGCCCGCAACCTAGGTTTCCTCATAGGCGATAGGCTCTCTATGAGACAGCAGGTAACAAATGTCGCTGCAATCTGCTTTTCCACCCTAAGATGGTTGCAGAATATCCTGTGGATGCTGCCTTGCTCTACTCGGAGAACTGTCATCCAGGCTCTTGTGATTTCTCGTATTGATTATGGGAATGTGCTCTATCTTGGGGCCGATAAGGCCACTATAAATAAGCTTCAAGTGGTGCAAAACTTGGCAGCCCGCTTATTGTGTAACGTACCTCGGAGATCCTCCGCAGTTCAGGCTCTGCGTGACCTTCATTGGCTTAAAGTCCCGAACCGTGTAAAATTTGAAACCTTATGCCTCCTTTTTAAAATCAGGCAGGGTTCTGCCCCTAAATACCTGCAGAACCTGGTTCAAGACTATAAGCCTGGTCGGACTTTAAGATCTTCCACTAGTGGCGATTTCTTTGTTCCCAGAATTAAACTGGCCAAAATTGGGGGCCGCTCGTTTTCTTATCTTGGCCCAAAGATGTGGAATGCTCTCCCGCCGGCTTTGAAAGCTCAGACTGATCTCCTTCCTTTCCGTAAAAAACTGAAGACCCTTTTGTTTAATTAATTTCCCTGCACAGCCAATTCTGTCTTGGGCCTTCTGTTTGTTTTCTTTCTTCTATCTATCTCTGGCGCCGGGAAACCCATTGAGGGTAGCTGTGCGCAATACAAGTTTAATAAAATAAAATAAATAAATAATTAGAAATTGTGCATTTTGAATCCAAAACCTCTTTCTACTCTCACAAACTTAGCATATAATGACCTAGTCCCACTCACTTTGAAAATTCTACGGGATGTGATCTCCTTTTCTGCCTCCATAGGGCTAATATGGTGTAAGCTGGCACACCCCTTCACCGCAAGCATGATCTTATCTGCCGGTCTTCTCATCCCTGTGTGGACTCCTGTATTGACACATTAGACTGCGTCCTAGGCTGCTGTCATTTTAAAAATGCAAAATACACAATGTTATCCATATTGGAGTGTTTGGGCATGAAACAAGAAGATTGAGGACCCTAATAAACAGCTTTTTTTCACTGACCAACAATGTTGCACAAGGAACTTTTGTGACATTTTGGCAAACTTAAAAGTAGCATAAGCCTCCATACAAAAATCACTATCAATCCATCCTAATACTCTGGGGTCACATTCATGAATAAACCCCCAAATAGTCTGTAAATCTACACCTAGAATATGCTCACCATTCCAACCTGTGTCCTCTCCCTAATACTTCAATGTTGCCTGAAGAATCAACTACTGTTTATTGACCATTTAAATGTTTGATTATGTCTCACCTTCCTGTATTGCATGATTCATATATCCTGATCCCACCCTCCCCCACATCCAGTATCTAATTTGCAAAGGTATATTCCATATCTAAATTCAAAATATTATAATGTTATAATGTCGATATTTGACTACTCATTCAATACCTTCACCAGCCTCAATTTGCAACCACTCAATACAACAATTAGGCTACATACTGCATGATGCTCTTGCCTTGTCAACACTTTACCCCAAGTTTATTGCCACTTAGTTTGAGCCCTTCTGGAACAGTCTCTCTGTCTCCTTTTAAGGTCAAAAAGCCCTATTATGGAATTACCTAACTATATAGTGGGTTTTGGAACAGCCCTTTATGTACCATTGGTTAGTTTCCATGACAATCTTATTTACTGACTTCTTTTTTGATGTTTTTCCTTCCTTCTCTGGTGTTAGTTCCTGGGGTATTCAAATACTCTCCTACACGCAAAGTGTGGTTTAAGTATTTATTCAAGATCACCACATAAATCTTCTATGATACATCAGGGCCTAGTGGATCCCAGCAACTGACTTTACATTGAAATGAAAGAACATATACATTCCAAAGTAGAATGAGAACACAACCAATCATATGACAGTGGAACTATACATCATAGTAGTGCATAGAAAGGGAAGACAGGGAGAACCTGCAGAATGCCAACATGCAGGATGCCACACAATTCTTCCCCTTTTGGTTTTGTAAAATACAGACAAAGAAACTAAGCAACAAACTACTGAATAAAGTTTAAAGTGATATGTTAGCAAAATTAAAATCAAAGAAGGGTCGAGTCCAGTACACAGCAAAATAAGGAGTTTCTTTTGAGGTTAAAGAAGCAGTGCTTAGAGTGTGTGATTGAAAAAGTGGAGGGAACCGAATGGTTGTCTCTGGTGGTGATTGCACAAAAACTGGGTGGAGGTATTAGATTATGTGTGGACCTCAGGTGTTTGAACAGGGCGTTGATAGATTTCCCATACATGGGACTCATGATTTGGTGTGTAAGCTGGGGAACGCTAAGTTGTTTACCACTTTTGATCGAGCCTTGTCATATCATCAAATAAGGTTGCATGAAGCGTCTATGCAAGTCTCACATTTAATGAGACTTGCAGATTTAGTAGGATACAGTTTGGTTTAGTTTCCGCGCCCTCTGTTTTTCAGAGGGTGATGGACAGTATTTGAGGTGAGTTGTCTAGGGTGAAGGTGTATCAGGATGACATCTTGAATTTTATGGACACTCAGGAAGAGCATGATTTATTAGGAAGACTACGCAACTTAGGATAAATGCTTAAGGTTGAGAAGTGTAGGTTTCATAGACGGCAACTTGATTGTCTGGGGCATACTTAGACTAGGGATGGGTTAGTGCCCTTACTAGAACTTGCAAAAGCATTAAATTGATGCAAGTTCCTGAAATTAAACAAGAATTGACTTCTATTTTATGGTTAGTAGAGTTCTGTAGCAAATTTATACACATATTTTCAGAGAAAACCATCATGTTGCAGAGTCTATTAAGGAAACATGTGGAGTTCAAATGGAAAATAAATGTACAGCTTAATTTTAGCTGCAGAAAGAAAGACTACAGAACATTCAAAACATGAGCAGTTATTGCCCACATATGGAAAATGTGATGTGCACGGATGCTAGCATGAAGGGTTTAAGTGCAACCTTCATACAGTGTTGTGATGGTGTTGAAAGAACAGTGACATTTATATCATGTTCTCTTAGACCATCAGAAATTAGGTATTCTGTCATCAAAAGAAAGGCCCTTGCAATCTTTTAGGCAGTAACAACATTGAAGAACTTCTTATGGGGCAGAGAGTTTACTGTGGGAAAAGATCATAAGCCGTTGAAGGAAGTATTAAAAAGGAGTTGATATTGTGTCAAGTAGGATTGCTAAATGGGTGGTGGCATTGCAAGAATATGAATTTTAGGTTGTGCATGCGCCAGGGGAAAGCAATGTTGTAGCAGATTGCTTGTCAAGGATGGTTAATGCAGGTGATGTGGAAGATGAGGGGGATGTGATTGATGAAGATAAGGTATGTGTTGTAAATGAGGGGACTGTTCCAAAAGAGGAGTGAGTGGCAGACTGAGCTTTCACAGGATAACGTGTTACAGAATGTGTTAATGAGGATGAAGAAATGGTGGGGAGATATAAAGTTGTTGGAAGAACTTAAAACATTTTGGAGGGGCAAAGACGACTTATCAGTGGATGGAGGCATGGTATTCAGGGGAATAGGATCACCACTGAACAGTAAATAACTGCTTAAATATACTCCCACATGTATTGTTGCACAGGACTCAGTAGAAGTGCCTAAACACTAAATAGCTTCACCACCCAGGTCGCGAGAAAGCTGCATCGATCAGAGAACATGGGTCCCTGGGCCCCGTAAATAAAATGAACACAGTATCTTGCAAAGTTGTTAAAGAAGCATGAAGAATATTACCCAGCTTGTCGCCAAATTTGTAGTTTTCAAATACACTCCGACACGCAAAGTGAGGTTGAAGTATTTATTGAAGATCAGCAGGTACATTTTCTATGATAAAGCAGGGTCCAGGGGATCACAACAACTGACTTTACATTAAAAGAAAAGCACATATAAATTCCAAAGTAGAATGAGCACACAACCAATCATATGACAGTGCAACTATACATCATAGTAGTGCATAGAAAGAGAAGACAGGGAGAACCTGCAGGATGCCAACATGCAGGATGCCACAGTCACTCTCCTGGGACACAGCTTTTTTTACCTTCCTTTTGAATGAATAATATGTGTCCTTCTGCTACTCAAATGCACACTTCACATTTTCTGTTTGTTTCAGCACTCCACAAGAGGGCAGGTGCTTTCTTGCTCCTGCTCTCGTGTGCTGCTTCCCCCTCAAATATCCATCTCCTGCACAGTCCGTGTTCTTCCCTCCTCCCACAAACCGTAGCATCCCAGTGTTAATTTGTTTTTTTATTTTCCACACAGTTCAAGCTCCTTCATTACTCCACAGATCCCATTCTCTTTCCACTTCCTACGATGACTTTCCCCATCTGCTCCCCCATCCACTTGTCCATTGGACCAACAACCATCCCGTCACGATGCTTTAAAGAACACATGTTTTAAAAAGAAGCTTTAAAGCATATCTACATTATTGTTTTTTACTTACCATTCTAAGTATATACATATTAAACACCGTGAATAAAAGTAGGTGTCTCACGACACATGTGCAAACATCATTCATTATCAAGCAAAATACGTCAATAGCCCCTGGAAACTTGCAGGGCCTCTGCTCTATCAAGTCATCCCATATAAATGTATCTGAAAAATTTATACTGAGGAAGTTAGAACTCTGAACTTTTGTAATGGAAACCCAACGATGTGAAAAGAGTGAAAGTATTGCTTTTTTGGACCACAGGTCATAACGTGTGATTTTTGGTGATTACTTTTTAGGCTAAGATCGCTAATGAAAATATTAAAAGTGTTGAGGAGCAGTTGGACACCGTTGGCAGTGCGGGCAATCAAAATCGCATGGTCAGCGTATACTAAAATGGGTACCAAACGCCGACTCTAGGAAGATGTTTTCCTTTTGCAATCAAAGAGTTCTCGAAGGGGTTTATGTAAAAAAGAAAAAAAAAAAGATGCCAAAATGCAACCTTGTCTCACACCCTTGGTTGAGTAAAAAGGTGCAGTACAGTCAGTCTCCATTTAGATTATAAAGAACTGGAACCTTAGTATCACTGCAAACGTGCTAGAAAGTCAACTAGGGCCGGGTCATTCCCTGCACTACACATCATGGACCATAACTTGCCCCTTTTGGAAAAAAACACTGGTTGTATTTATGCAGAGCCCGCATTTTGTGGTTGGAAGTCAGTTGCAGGAAGTGGTAAGTGAACATTGTGGTCACAGGTATGCAGTATGTGCTGTAGTGCACTGCTTCCTGACTTATTTTAGTGCCAATACTTCTTGTTGCCGTGCTTTCTGAGTTGCTTTCCATGGTGGAACTCTCGAGGGAGGAATTCAGCACATAGCTGGAGAGAGCAGTTTTTTTTAAAAGGCATAGGGTAATGTTCAGGTTGGACGTTCCTTTTACAGAACCTTACACTTTCTAAGTTAATCGTGCACAACCACATGTATGTATTGGCATTTATATAGCGCACTACTTACCCGTAGGGTCCCAAGGCGCTTCGACCGCTGCGAAACCCTTCCTGGCTTCCCTGAGAGATGGTCCCTTAATGGGTATCTCCAGGGTGAGACCAGGCATCCCCGGCGGTCTGGTGGGGCCGTTAGTGAAGATGAGGCAAGCTAATGCCCAGAGTTGCCGAGTGTGATCACTGATCAGAGTGGGCACCGAGGCGAGAGAATTATCGAGTCCGCTGACCCTGGTCCAGAAACCTGCCGCACCGGGAATCGAACCCTGGTCCCGGGCCGTCCTTTGCTCTTGGGTCTGCCGCCTCTAACCAGTGAGCCACACTACTCCACACTATGGAAGGCTGCACGGGAATTGTGTGTCTCCCATAATTATTGACTTAAACACGTACAATCACTTTACTAGGAACGTACAATCATAAAATAGCTACCCACTGAAAAACAGGTCCCTTAAAAGAATTGTTGTTTGCCTATAGCAATGCCTAAATTATGCCCATTCCCTTGAGTAAGTTGTGACTCATTGCTTAGCAGCAAACCTTTCAGTGCCCAGGCCGTTTATGCTTGTCTGACAAATGCATTACTGACAGCAAAGGTAAAACGTAAATTATCCTCAAAGATTTCTTTCAGAAGGGTATTTCTGTAACCTTACTGAAGCATAACTTCTGCATTGCATGTATAACGCATGCATTCCGTTAGATATTTAACACATTGGGATATGTATTTCATGTATCTACTTCTTTGCTCCCAACTAAACCCATTTGGCATACCTAATACCTCTTTCCACACTCGTTTTATTCATACAATGACAGGGGCATTCTTCGTCTCTTTTCACGAGACTTATAGAGCTTTACTTAGGAGTGTAAGTTATGTGCTCTCCTAATTGGACCCATAGAGCCAAGCATGTTATGGATTCTCTTGAAACACAAACTGCAAGACTCTTGCAGACTCAGCTAACACGCCTCTTTTTCCATCATATATATATAAAGAAAATGGTCCTAGATACAAATTTTAAACACAATTAATGATGTGAATATTATTTCTTCACAGTCAACACAAAGTCAGACTAAATCTGAACATACAAATACATGGAGATGTATTGTTAGCTTAATTCAGCTCAAAAATACAGGAGACCCAACACAACAGTGTATACAACAATTTCTACTGCAGTTTATTTACAAATTCATAAAATTTCGACAAAAAGAGAAAAGAAAGGAAAAGGAAATGGTGCTCAGGTGAAGGAGGGTGTAGATATAGATTTTGAAGTAATTTAGTGCAACAGAGAGATTATATGTACATTGCACATGTGAAGCCTACCCATTCACAATCTATATACAATATTATACAAGGGGACAGGAAGGGGCCGGTGTAGGCTTTAAGGGAGTCACGGGGGGGATCGTCGACGTTTCGACCCTGGCGCAATAAGGGAAAGTCACGACCTCTGCTGCGGGTCTTCTTCAGGACGGTAGTAGGGACAGGGGGCGGGGAAGCACCAATTAAAATTGGAAAGGTGTCGCAATTTCCAGATCAGTTGGGCGATGCACCTCGAGATGAGAATTTCTGCTCAGAGTAGGGAGTCAATCCAAAACTATTAGGTACACAACGGGCAGTCGTACTCAATCGTGCCTAGTCCAGTAACACGGGGGACATGGTACCGATGGTCAAAAGCGAGAATGGAACTGATTTAAGTTCAGGTGAATCAATTAAAATTGGAAAGGTGTCGCAATTTCCAGATCATTTGGGCGATGCACCTCGAGATGAGAATTTCTGCTCAGAGTAGGGAGTCAATCCAAAACTATTAGGTACACAACGGGCAGTCGTACTCAATCGTGCCTAGTCCAGTAACACGGGGGACATGGTACCGATGGTCAAAAGCGAGAATGGAACTGATTTAAGTTCAGCTAGTGGTTCCAGCCGGTCGCGGAAGCTGCCTGAATACACTTCGAACTCCCGTGCGAGCTGCGGTTTGGCCGCCCCCGTCTCTGCACGTTTGGGGTTAACGCTGTTAATTCAAGATTCACCTGAACTTAAATCAGTTCCATTCTCGCTTTTGACCATCGGTACCATGTCCCCCGTGTTACTGGACTAGGCACGATTGAGTACGACTGCCCGTTGTGTACCTAATAGTTTTGGATTGACTCCCTACTCTGAACAGAAATTCTCATCTCGAGGTGCATCGCCCAACTGATCTGGAAATTGCGACACCTTTCCAATTTTAATTGATTCACCTGAACTTAAATCAGTTCCATTCTCGCTTTTGACCATCGGTACCATGTCCCCCGTGTTACTGGACTAGGCACGATTGAGTACGACTGCCCGTTGTGTACCTAATAGTTTTGGATTGACTCCCTACTCTGAGCAGAAATTCTCATCTCGAGGTGCATCGCCCAACTGATCTGGAAATTGCGACACCTTTCCAATTTTAATTGGTGCTTCCCCGCCCCCTGTCCCTACTACCGTCCTGAAGAAGACCCGCAGCAGAGGTCGTGACTTTCCCTTATTGCGTCAGGGTCGAAACGTCGACGATCCCCCCCGTGACTCCCTTAAAGCCTACACCGGCCCCTTCCTGTCCCCTTGTATAATATTGTATATAGATTGTGAATGGGTAGGCTTCACATGTGCAATGTACATATAATCTCTCTGTTGCACTAAATTACTTCCAAATCTATATCTACACCCTCCTTCACCTGAGCACCATTTCCTTTTCCTTTCTTTTCTCTTTTTGTCGAAATTTTATGAATTTGTAAATAAACTGCAGTAGAAATTGTTGTATACACTGTTGTGTTGGGTCTCCTGTATTTTTGAGCTGAATTAAGCTAACAATACATCTCCATGTATTTGTATGTTCAAATGTAGTCTGACTTTGTGTTGACTGTGAAGAAATAATATTCACATCATTAATTGTGTTTAAAATTTGTATCTAGGACCATTTTCTTTATATATATACGGTTACCCAGGTCCTATTGATTTCTTGGGTTTACCCCATTGTTTTCAATGATCTTTTTCCATCATAGCAACTCTGGAGATGCCCACCACTTTCTCGAGTTTACAATTTAAGAGCCCGACCACAAGTGAGGAAGATGGGCCGAGTATTTACTGCACCGAGGCTATACTGTCACCACGAGGAGGAGTACTTCCTCGTTGCGGAAATGCCTTCTATTGTTTTTTACTCTGAGTATCATGCAAAACATGTGGAATTCGTTACAAAATAGACCGAGTTTCACATTCATGTGTATTTACCCTGCACTAGCCACCAGGTGGGATCTGCCTACATTAATTTGGGGGAAAACTGCGAGAGTCATAATCACTGTGATACTCAACATGTGCTGTAGTAGCAGGAGTTCCTGCAGCTTTGAGAATTTTACACTCCACTCATGATCAGGGCCTAAGACTGTATGTATGACCCAGTCTTTATTTATATTACATTTGCTTAGCAGAGCAGTTTCCTACTCCACAGATTTGCAATAATAATAATACTCTTTATTGATTGGTTTGAAAAACCATTTACAATTTAAGACAAAATTGAACGATAAAAATGACTGTGATAAATGTTAAAAACTGTGGATTTAAAATTACATAAAATTAGGGGGGGCCATTATGGGCTAATAATGTTCTGATGAAGGACATCGCTCTGGATTTCTTATGGTCTCTGATTTGATTGTTGAGTCTATTAACTCAGCCGCCATGCTATGACGAGGAGGATTTGGATGTGATTGTGACTTACAGTAGTTTTGATGCTTTATGGACGAATTTCGTAAGCCCAATGTTTAGCTTGGTGTTATCAGGGTTAAGAGCGGCCATTATTGCTTGGAGGCACGATCGAACTCCCAACGTAATACATTGGCCTCGCAGCAGTGACCGTCTGGCCTTGAGCAGTGCAGGGCATGCACAGACGATGTGTTCCATTGTTTCAGAATGATAGCCACATAACCTGCATTTAGTGCTACTACCCGTTCGGCGCCATTCGGGAAGGTTCTTCAGAAAGGGCCATTCACCCATCCTCAAGGCTAAAAACTTGTGTTTCAATAAGGTGCGTATGTGCTTGATCGGTAGAGCGGCTGAACACCCACTTTAAAATTAGCGATTACAGCGTCTCTCCTCTTTGACAGTACTGCCCTGTCCGAGTGAAAGGACCACAATCTAACGTTTTTTTTAATGGCGGTCTTTAACACCGGGTGAAAGGGGTTTATATCCCAGAGGTCTTTTACACCTAGTAGCTGTAAACTGCGATCCAAGAGTTGCCGGTGCTTGTGATCTGATTTTTTTGTATTTCCTGCCAGAGTCGGGCCTCCAAGGAACCCTTCCGGGCATGGCGCAGTCTGTGACATAATTTAATGAATGCGCCTGCCTCCATTCCTTGGTGATCTTGAAGTCCCAGTTCGAGTCTCCCTTGGGCTGGCGAGGCAGATCTTGACAGCCGAAAGGCTCTTTTAAAAAATGTTGTTGTTAACTTGTTTATTAATATACTGGTTGTGCCCTTGGTGATCTCGTGTCCATACGTCAGGGAGTTGATTACTTTGGCTTTCATTACTTTCAGCTTGGGAGCTAGGCTGAGACCAAGTAGCTGTTTTGCCAATTTCGCAGCGGCCACTTTTAACAACAGGGTTTACTTTTCAATGCTTCTTTGTGCTTGATAAAAGTACCTCTTGTGTCAAGAAAGATGTATTTATAACTTGGGGTTGATTCTAGCTTTGTTTTGTTGAAGTACCACCTTTCTATTGACCTTTTTTGCTTCCCAAAAGATATAGTTTTGATTTTTGACAGGTTACGCTCTAGAAGGTTTCTTGTCATGTAGGGTAGCAGTTCATCCAGTAGCCTCTGGAGACCCACTTTTGTGTGACTTAACAACACCAAATCATCTGCGTAAAGCAAATTGGTGATGTGGATCCCGTCTTGTTGAGGAGGGTGGCAGTTTACACTGTAGAGAACTGGAGAAATGTCAGATATGAACAAATTAAAAAGGAGTGGGGCCAATACACAACCTTGTTTGATGCCAGTTTCAGTTTGAATCTTCCTGGAGACGTGGCAGCCTTCACCCAGCTTGATTCTTATCCATGTTTCTGTGTGGATTTGGATTATTGTCTGAAGAAGAGGCTGGAGTAGGCCTCACGATTTTAGTTTCTGCCATAACAGCCCCCTGTGCACACGATCGAAGGCCGCTTTGAAGTCTGCAAAGCAACAGTGCAGCTGGATATGTTGGACAGTCGCTTTCTCCATCAGGACTGTTAACGTTAATAGATTGGTTGTAGTACCGGTGTTAACCACAAAGCCGTCTGATTAAAAGGAAGGCGCGCGGTTGTTTCGGCCCAGGCCTGGAGCTCCTCCAATAGAATATTTGCATAGTACTTAGACTCCACATCGAGAAGTGCAACCATTCGGTAATTTTCTAGCTTGTTTCTCTTCCCACTTTTGTAGATTGGGTGAATGATTGCACCTCGCCAGGACTCTAGGACCGTGTTATTTAAACTACAATAGAGTATTCTGACCATAGGCTGACATTGGATTTGAACATGGCTTGAGGGAGGCTATTCGGGCCTGGGGCTCCTTCGGTTCTGGCTTTCGTTATGAGGCACGAGATCTTGTTTTTTAAGGCATCAGGAGTCACCGTGGGCTCTAGTGAGGTATTGTTCCTTTTCGTTGATTCCTTGTGTGTCGGATCTTCAGGGTGAGCTCGGCTCGAGCACTCCAGTCCTAGGGGGGAGATCATAGGGTTTACAGGGCTGGAGGAATTGGTGCAAGCTTTGTTTATGTTGGTGTCTCCAAAATGAAGAGATAAAAACTTACTCTAAATGGCTTCGCTAATGTTTGCACTGCCATACCCACTTGTACTTTGTTTGCTCCTATTTACAAGAGACCAGAATTGCTTTGGGTTAGGATTTTTACTTTCATAGATGAGCTGCAGCCAGAATTGATCCGAGGCCGCAAGTTTTTCCTTTTGTGTAGAGATTCTAAAAGCTGCTTGGGCGTGCTTGTTGGTATTGAAGTTGATTTTATTGCTGGGGTTCTTTCTTGATAGACGGAGTGCTCGGTTCCTCTCGGTTCTTAATTTCTTTGTGGCTTTTGAGATGTAAAATTGAGAGATTTGGTTTCTCGGGCCCCTTCTGATTGGCAATTCGTTGAGAAGGAGGTTTGTAAGAGAGGTCCAGCCCCTCCCAATTTGCAATTTACGTATTCCTGGCTTTGTGAATTGTGCCTGAATAAATTACAGCATTTTCTATGAATAGGTCTAACATGCTGAACATGTTTTGTGAGGTGGCTCTTTTGTGAATCAAAAATGTTGCGTGGTTTTCCCCAGAAGACCTGATGTGCCTGCTAGCAGCGTGCTAATTGGTTTGATGACCCTAATCAAAAGGCTACCAGAAGGTCTCTGGAAAGAGAACACAAGTAGTGAAAGGTAGGTTTAGGAACACTGAGAACTTCTTGATGCCGAACATTGGAATGACATTCTGAACATGTCCCATGCAAATTATCATCTGCTAAAGTTCAGAAGGGGAGGTACATTAGTGCTCAATTTGCAAATGAATGAGTGCCTGTGCTAAAAGCTCAGCTAAAAAAAACAGTTATAATAAACATACATTTTATAGTTAGGAGGATAAACAGTGTATTGAATATGTCCATTTTAAGAATCATAATCTTTGAGGACATAGATTCCATTTGGAAGTAGAAGTAGATTGTTCCTTGGATCAAAAAAATTAAAAAAAAGAAAATTACTGTATGCGTAAGTACTTCTGCATGTAGTGCTTCTTTAACTTAAACTATATTAAAAGCACTACATACAGAATACAGCAGAACACTGTGAGAAGACTCAGGTTAAATGGAGAAGGCAAGTAACTATTTCGATGTTGTATTTTTAACGCTATTTAATTACACAAATGTATCGCTTTGATTTGTATGATGTTGAACCCAGAAACAGCTCAAGACTTTTGGCGCTATTTGCGATGTCACATTGACTCAGTTCCACGCGGGGAACAGGTCTGCAGACGCCTTGATTTGTTTATCCAAGTCAGTGGAGACAGCTCCTTGCCCATGACTGACACGTGAAGGTGTTGAACATGTAAACTGACGGCTACTAACACAGTCTTGGAAAGTATGAGATATTTCAGCCCAGCAAGTAATGTTTTCCTCTACTTGACTTGCAAACAGGACATCTTTTTCCGTACTCGGAACTCAAAACAATTTATTTCAAGTGAACCTGTACAACGGATATTAGTTCTGTAACTATTTTCCTGGCTTTCACATGCCACTAAATTATGGTACCTGTGCTCAGAGAGCACCAGGCATTGACTCGTGTCTATTGGGCCATATGTATCAAAACATTTCCCCATAGACACAGAATGGGCAAAGCCCTTTGATACATCTGGCCCTATTTGCAGTAACTCCGCTTAACAATTCACCCCACTTTTAGAAACTGGTGCTACTGCAAAGCAAGGCGCCTGTCTAGGGCTTAACCAACTAGTGGGTGCCAGAGTGCCTCTGGCAACACTGAACAGTAGTTAAATGGAGAGAATGCGGTGGCCTACCATCAGCACGACCAGTCTAGCCACCAGCCGTGCCACTTGGCTACTCGGGTCTACTCACCTATGCTCACAGCACATGAGCACTGTGATGTCTGAGGGCAGTATGGCATTGTTTGAAAGGCTACTTTTTAAATCAGCAAATTAGATGGTTACACCTGCATGACTTGTTCTGTCAGTGAAAAACCTCTAAAGTTTTCACTGCAATAAGTTGGCTCTCCCATAGAAAAACACTGGGTTACATTATACTTCCTTATAATGCATAACTTCTGTTAGGGACTAGCTAGTGTTGTAAAGGCCCATTTCTGAATAGTCATTCCCCCATTTGTTGCCGCTAGATGCTATGGTAATTCATCTGAAAGTGTGCTGGGTCCTGCTTACCAAGCCCTAGCACTACTGCTCTTTCCCTTAAACTGTGAATGTGAATTGGTACACCAAATTGGCAAGTACTTTTACACCCCTGCATGTAAGGTCCAGCGCCATCTGGAATGGTTCGGAGGTAGGGGGTGGGGAGAGAACGAGGGGGGAAGCAGGTATAAAAAAATAAAATGAAAAGTAAAAGAGTACCTTCTTGCCACTTCTTCCCGTCTCTCCTCTGTAGTCTTCCCTCGTTCGGCCTCAACAGGAAGCACACCCAGGGTCCCAGTCAGCCAATCACAACGCTGCCTTAGTAGCATTGTGTTTAGTCTGCGTGCCATGTTTCAGTGCTCAGACGCTGACTGGGAGCCTGGGCATGTTCTCCATGCAAGCTGGACATGCAAAGTGCGCAAGACTGTTTTGGACCACCTGAGAGGACCTGCCAAGCAGTCATTGCACACTTAGGAGGGTGCTACCACTCCTCCCCGGATGTATGACGTTACAACGCATACTTTTACCACGCATACCATTACAACGCGGTTTTTACAACGCATGCCTTTACAACGCATAGCGCTTTGGGGTGCTGGATAGTGAAAAGTTTAATTTACTATTCCAACTCCAGTCCCCGTGGACACTAGGGAAGGTGTTGGATAGTAAATTAAACTTATTCCCTATCCTAGAGCGCCCCCCAGCGCAATGCATTGTAATGGTTTATGTTGTAATGACTGCGTTGTAATGGTAGTGCGTGGTAAAAGTTTTGTTGTAAAGGTTGTATACACTCCTCCCCTGTCCCCTTACGCAAAGCTGCGGACGTCGGAGAAAATAAAATGATAATAATGCAAGTTATTATAATTTTTTTCCCCCTTTTCTTCATTGCAAAAAGCAGTGGGATGACGCTTCTCTGCCTTACCACAGGTGACTGACCATCCATAGGATAACATGGACTGGACACTGCACATCCCTAGATGTCCAGCTTCATTATGGAACGGTCGATTTCCTTTGTGTTTGATGCAAAAACACTGTGCTTTTTAATCCCTGACACAATGATGGTGTTGAGGTTTAACCAGCATGTACCTAGGTGCCACTTTAGACAGTGCCCACCAAGTTAAACCAGTCTTCTCGAACCTCGTCTGACTTTTTCAAACATTTGCCACCAAGACAGAGATCTGACCTCATGCTGCATAGTGTGTGATGCTCCCAGAGATCAGTAACAAAGACATGTGTGTTCAGAATGTGACACCTCCGCCCAAACAGGGAAGGTTAGTAAATGGAACCATCATGGCGGTGAGCCTCAAAGGCTTCACCATTGCTGGTGGACAAAGAAACTTGTCCCCTACTTAAGGATAAAGCCTCCCCCTGCTCCAGGTAATGGTTTTGGTGGGTAGGCAAGAACATTACTATTCAGGAGGCATACACTTCCACAAGGGGGACCACATCTCTAGGGTGCTGCAGCTGAAGTGTACAGTCGAGGATGGTTATGGCCATCTTGAATTTAGTCTAAAAGGTAGGTTCTAACTAGTTTAGTGATGTACAGGTTAAGGACAGGTTTGTTTAGGGACTTTTGTGGTTCACAAAGACAAGGATCATAAGTGGGTTCTCAGCCCTTCAGCCTATACTCCAATGTTCTGCACCGCCCAACCTTTTTTACAAACTCAGGACAATTGTGTTATAGGGTACTGACCTTAAATAATTTCACTTTCAATCCAAACCATTTCTATGCACAAAGTTGTGTAATTTCTGTAATGTTGTATACTACAGAGGCACCACCAGACCTCCCATACCTGAGGCTGCCCCTTTTCTAGGGTGCTGGAGCTAAAATAGCTACAACCTTTCCAGAAGACTATGGCCTATTGGCTTGCCGAGCTCTGAACTACACTGGGGAATTGTTCCCTGGAAAACAGCTTCTGACATCTACAGAGGTGCAGGACCAGTCTTGGGGGGAGACCGGGACAATTCTTATGGTATGCAAAGCTGACCATGGTGACAAGCAAGATCCGGCTGGCATTTCCTGCTCCCCCTGCCCCGTAGTTTCTAGGACCTTAACGATAGTCCTGGAGACAGGTACAGTTGCTCAAGGGGTGTCCAGATTATACAGAACCTGAAGACCGAGAGACAGAAGCAAGGACTGCCAGTCTGCAAACAATTGGGCAGAGTTGACACCACACTGCTAACAGACGTGGGGGTGGCACACTAGTAATGCCAGATTCCAGCTAAGACATTTTCACTTTCTGCACCAATCTTACTGTATACCATTGAGACTGGCCAGGATACTCCTGACCAGACAGTCGGACTGCCTCAGATGCGGAGAGGAAGGTGCTGAATTCTTACTTGTGGATGGTTGCAGGGCTACTGGGTGACTCTGGGTGCAGACTTATGCAGGATCACTAGACTGTCCATTGTTCGGTCCCCCCAACACTGCTTGCTGAGCATAGGGCACTATACCCTTGCCCAAGGGGAAGGGAATACAGTACAGATTTGCATTGTTGGGGCTGGTGCTGGTGAAAAGTTCAATAGTAATCTGATGTTTGAGGGCGACAGGCCCAGACATCAAACCGTGGGAGAGAGACATGATGGAATGGGCCATTTCAGAGGAAATACGGATAAAAATGGTCCACAAGTGTGAGTATATGGCCGATGACTTTGAGGATTGTTCATCAAGGACCAGAGATTTGATGGTGGGAGTGGGGAGAGGAACTGGGGAGGCTATTGAAGGCACACATTTATTTTATTTGAAAAGTTTTATAAAGCACAAACAAGACCCATACGGGTATCAGAGCGCTGTACAGAAATGGCAACAAGCATTTACAATGCAATGGTTTCGCCTTTGGAAAAGTTCGAGTTATTGGCATTGCTCATGACATTTCTTTTTTTTTTTTACTTATAAATAAATGGCATTGTTATTTACATTGCCAACAGCTCTCACAGCCCACACAGCTCTCCGCCCACACAGCCCACACAGCTCTCTCAGCCCACACAGCCCACACAGCTCTCACAGCCCGCACAGCCCACACAGCTCTCACAGCCCACACAGCTCTCACAGCCCACACAGCTCTCACAGCTCTCACAGGCCTCACAGCTCTCACAGGCCTCACAGCCCTCACATCCCACACAGCCCACACAGCTCTCACAGCCCACACAGCCATCCGCCCACACAGCTCTCACAGCCCACACAGCCCTCCCAGCCCACACAGCCCTCCCAGCCCACACAGCTCTCACAGCCCACACAGCTCTCACAGCCATCCGCCCACACAGCTCTCACAGCACAGCAGTTGCTCTCAGTGCAAGTGTGCACTGAAGCAGGTACTGTAGTAGAATTGGCCTATACCATGTACTGCACTGTGACATTTACACAGCGCTTCATCCCCGGGCTGTGGAGCGCTCTGGTTTGCACGGAGACCCTAGGTGCAAAGGTTTAAGATGGCGTGGGTTCGAGCGTGACCAGTGCCTGTGATGCTGGGTGACGCGTGTGAGGTCTGGAGATGGGGACTCTGCGCAAGCGCAGATCGGCCCTCTTACGTGGCTGGTTATAATATACTACTTTGGCTGCACAGCCAAGTTTTAATGTGCTCCAGTTTTTTTTGCTGTTTGCAAAGTCCTCTTATTCCTGCTGGCACGGAGTGGCGCATCTTCGGCGTTTCACCCTGTGCGAGATTTGTTGAAGGAAGGAACAGAACCTAAAAAGGGGATTATTTAAAAGAGAAGCAATTACGTGTCTTGGAAACTGTAATACTGTATATGGCTTGCAGAAGCGCCTCATAGTCGCAGGCTCTGCTCTGCTTCTAAGCACTGTACTGCAGCCGAATACTCGGGTACATGTTGAACAGAGCCTGTGCACACAACGGTCCTGGGCGCTGTCCTGCAGAGCTGCGGGTTTCTTCGTTGTCCACACTCATCTTCGCCGACCATCTTGTCTCCTAAGTGGTGCACAGTGGCACGGATGACAAATTACACTATGGACTGAGCCGTCCCACACGGTGACTCAGGTCGCTATTTCTGCAAAGTTGCAGGCTTTATTCAGAACTGAGCTGTGCGGACCGCTGTTGTCCTGGTTTGCTTCTAAGCGCTGTACAGTTTATGACAGGTGTACCTAAGCGCACTGTGCACAGGTGCCCGCGGGAGTGATTGATGTAGCTGTTTGAGCAGTTCTCCTCCTCACAGCGCACCCGGAACTCAAAATATTTAGTGAAAGGGGGAGGGGATTCACTTACCCCTTCTAAAGAAGGAAGAGAGGAGAAGGGGTAAGACCAGCACGGGGACGTCTGATAAAACCCCGGCCCCCTCCTCCACCTCCCAGCTGAACCGCCGGTCAATGCTAGCTCCCTGGCAGGGGGCCTTGGCCATGGAAAAGGTCCGGCCTGGAAGGACCCCACCCGCAGCCACTCGAGGTGCGAACATCTGCATATGAAGGGCTCGAGGAAATGGCCCCTGAGCGCGGGGTGTCAGAGTCCTGGGGGTGGAGGGACTGGGAAAGGATAACAATAACAGAACCCCTGCACCGGGCCTTTGAGAGTGGAGCTCAACGCCATGGGCTTTAATTACAGACCATAGCACAGGAAGAGGACCCTGGGATTGATGGGGGGCATCTACAGGGGGGCCCAAGGCCGTACGTTTCTCGCATCCCTGGGCGGGGCTTTGCTGGGCGGATTACAAGGGCCTGCATTAAGGTCATGAGCATTTAGAAGTGTCTACCACAAAAGGCTGTTTGTGTGCAGTGGAAAAACAACAATAAACACAAGCGCTTAAGCTCAGTTTTGCCGTTAAAGCGCTGCAAACTGGTGGAACTACTACCACCGGTTTATCGACTCTGACGGCGTAAGTGCGGAGTTACCCTTCGTGAGATTCAAACGTCTGTCACGTTGGTCACAGCTTGTCAACCTCGCGCTCATTCCTTGCCGAAAAATCTGGTCGTAACAAAGAAAGTTCTAATACCGATAAAACACCACCTGCAAGCAGCCAGTAAACATGACTAGACATCATAACCGCTCAAGATGCGAAGGGGTCTTCCGGAAATTACCTCATTTCCGAAGAGCAATTTTCTGTCCACAGCATCCAGCGAAGGCCATTTCTAACTGGTGAAGGGGATGAGCCTCATAATATGGAGAAAATACAACGTGCATCCAGTATCTGCGCTGTACAGATATACTTTGAATCATATATGGAGTCGGATGCTGCCCAAGGAGGGATTATTGATTAGGAAAAAAAAAACTGTGGCTGTCTTTTTTCTTGAACACGTACAGTGTTTGAGTTGCCAGATTGGAATTATCAGGGGGAGACTGGTATCGTCAATAGGCACGGTTTATTTCGTTTCTAGTTTCTGTCATCCTGCATTTATAGGTAGAAAACACGTCTGCGGGGTTCCAGATGGTGCAACGAGGAAATAAAACAACAGGGCTGCGCGAGCTTCTCACGCCTGGCGTAGAACCGGCCCTTTTGTCCGGCACTCGGCGGTACAAGGAGATCGTGTCTCATATGTCTCATAACATAGGTATATATTTCCGGTGAAGATTAGTGCCCTCCACAGAGTGCCTTCATATTCTCTCAGTGGTGCATGTCCGAAGGGCGAGTGACCCTGTCCGGGTGGCACCGGCCTGACCTCCGTAGCCGGAAGTTGTCGGGTGCAGGACACTGCAACAACCGAGACACCTAGATTGGTGACAGTTGCGTGATTTCGTGATGCTTTAAAACCGGCACTAGAACTCCGCTCTCTCGCACCAAGAGCAAATTTGTCCCTCTCAAAATTATTCCACAGGCTGGCACCCAATATTACACCAATTAGAGTAATTTCGCTGCGCTTATTTTAAATAACATTTCTGTGGGTTATTAAAATAACAATAGCTTTTACTTCACAAGGTTTGTGGGCGAACGCATCACACACTCCATCATTTCAACTTTTATTTTCTCTCATACACACGACAGTGCTTTGTCCGAGATGCGCATGCGCTACAGTCTGTAAATATGACATTCCCGGGTCGTAGACGCAGAGGCAGTTTGAGACAACGGCTCTGTATGTCGCCTTTCACCTCCTTATTCGAACGGGTTAAACATTCCCTAAATGGGTTGTGCACTATGTGCGCCACTGTATGAAACTGAGTTGGTCTTGCTTACAGTTTCACCTAGCTAGATAGTTTTCACTGCACCCGTTTCACGTGTCTGCGTTATGGGAAACGCGGAATCAACGTGCAGCTAAGTTTTCAAGGGGAATACTACTGGTGAAATGACATTTAAAAATTTCGTTGTTAGTCACAAATGCCAAATCCAAAATATTACATGAATCAATTGTAATTTTCGCCATAGTAAATTATTAGATGTCCCCAATGTTCTATGCAGACAGTTACTTACATCAACACCAATGGGGACTAGTCAGCTGGCAAAATGGGGCGTCGGGAACGTTTGGAAGCGTATTTCACGGGCACGGTTTCGTGAAGGTTAATTCCTCATTTGCTAATGTAGTTAACAAGGCAGGACAGCAGCAAGCACGGCCCGGCCGGACCAGACTCGGGGGCGTTCCCGGCGTCGCGTGACATCGGCAAAAGCCAAAGAATCTCGGGAACGCCCCCGTGTCTGGTCCGGCATTGATGGACAGGCCCCTCGTCCAATGGCTAGGCTCCATTTATGGAGCTAGCCAATGGGACGGGGGCGTGTTCCATAGTGCCTTACTGTACTCAATAGATTTCTCTGGAGGAGGAGCCTACGGCTCCGCCCCCCAGCGAAACCTAAAAACGAGGGTAACAAACTCAAAGGGGCTGTAAGTGAGGTTACAACAGAGTAGGAAAACAGAGCCAGTTAAGACTTGGGGGTATCAGAGGTTTCCTAGAGCACGAAAACAGTTTAACTTACCAGCATTCAATTGAGCACACTTGTGTATTACAATAAGAATCAAAGTATTAACAAACAAGAGCATGAGAGTCAGTTGATGCTGTTAAAGTTCGTTCAAGAGTAGCCATTTGACAAGCTTCTTGAAAGATAATGTTGAGGGATCGGATCTGATCTCAGGAGAGAGGAAGTTCCAGATTCTTGGAGCCAGACTGGAGAAAGTACGATTGTAAGATTTTTGCTTTTTGAATCTTGGTGGTTTCAAGAGTGGGGTTGACGTACTTCTAAGGTTCCGGCCAGAGCCCGAGAGTTCAAGCTTATTTGCCAAGTAGATCGGAGTGTTATATTGGATCACTGAAATAATATCGAATTCCAAAATATCGACCTGCAAGAATATCGTGTCAAAAATATCGACTGACAAAATATCGAGTTTCTATCTACAAACAGGTAAGTACAAAAATATTGAGTTTAAAATATCGTTTACAAAAATATAGTTGTAAAAAATATCGACTTTAATAAAAACACTATTAAATTAAATTAATATTAAAAACGAAATACTAAAATATACTTAAGAATACTTAAATTAACTAATGATAATTAAATAATTAATGAAAGTACAAAAAAAAATATTTTATCATATTTCTTAAAACATATATATATAGTAACAAAATATAATTAAATTAAAGCCAATATTATTAATATACAATAACAATAGAGTAAAAATTACTATTCCCACTCCAGTGGGTGCAACAGTAGGGAAAGCGTTGAATAGCGTAGGGGTTAAAATTACTATTCCAACTCCAGTGGGTGCAACAGTAGGGAAACCGTTGGATAGCGTAGGGGTTAAAATTACTATTCCCACTCCAGTGGGTGCAACAGTAGGGAAAGAGTTGGATAGCGTAGGGGTTAAAATTACTATTCCCACTCCAGTGGGTGCAACAGTAGGGAAAGCGTTGGATAGCGTAGGGGTTAAAATTACTATTCCAACTCCAGTGGGTGCAACAGTAGGGAAAGCGTTGGATAGCGTAGGGGTTAAAATTACTATTCCAACTCCAGTGGGTGCAACAGTAGGGAAAGCGTTGGATAGCGTAGGGGTTAAAATTACTATTCCCACTCCAGTGGGTGCAACAGTAGGGAAAGTGTTGGATAGCGTAGGGGTTAAAATTACTATTCCCACTCCAGTGGGTGCAACAGTAGGGAAAGCGTTGGTTAGCGTAGGGGTTAAAATTACTATTCCAACTCCAGTGGGTGCAACAGTAGGGAAACCGTTGGATAGCGTAGCGGTTAAAATTACTATTCCCACTCCAGTGGGTGCAACAGTAGGGAAAGAGTTGGATAGCGTAGGGGTTAAAATTACTATTCCCACTCCAGTGGGTGCAACAGTAGGGAAAGCGTTGGTTAGCGTAGGGGTTAAAATTACTATTCCAACTCCAGTGGGTGCAACAGTAGGGAAAGCGTTGGATAGCGTAGGGGTTAAAATTACTATTCCCACTCCAATGGGTGCAACAGTAGGGAAAGCGTTGGATAGCGTAGGGGTTAAAATTACTATTCCCACTCCAGTGGGTGCAACAGTAGGGAAAGCGTTGGATAGCGTAGGGGTAAAAATTACTATTCCCACTCCAGTGGGTGCAACAGTAGGGAAAGTGTTGGATAGCGTAGGGGTTAAAATTACTATTCCCACTCCAGTGGGTGCAACAGTAGGGAAAGCGTTGGATAGCATAGGGGTTAAAATTACTATTCCAACTCCATTGGATGCAACAGTAAGGAAAGCGTTGGAAAGCGTAGTTGTAATAATTAAATTAGTAAAAATCACATATTAACCAATTAATCAATTAATATAAATGTATTAACAATTACTATTAAATTATTTAACACATATAAATTAATTATCAATTATTTACTAATTACTATCAATAAATATATTAACATATTTAATTATCATTAATTAAATTACTTCCCACCCTATTCCTCTATAATCCCACAACCCGCTACTGCATTAAATTAGTAAAATTTACATATTTACCAATTAATCAATTATTATTAATTATTTTGCAATTACTATTAAATTAATTAACACATATAAATGAATTAACAATTAATTTTAAATTAATATCAAATAATTAATTTACGTATTTAATTAATTATAATTAAATTACTTCCCACCCTATTCCCCTATAAACCCACAACCCGCTACAGAATTACATTACACAATTATTATAAAAACAAAATCCATTTATTAAAATTATTTATAACATTAATACACACTTTTCACACATATTATTACATAAAAATACACTATAAAATATGATATATTATTAAAAATTCGATATTTTTGCTATCTATATTTTATACAGAAGATATTACTTCACTTACCTTAAAAACAATATTTTTGTAGTCGATATTCTGTCCAGTCGATATTTTGTCCAGTCTATATTATTTACTCGATATTATGTCCAAACGATATTTTGGACTCGATATTATGTCTGTGCACCTGTTATATTGTATGGCTTTATGGGTCAGGCAAGCTATCTTGAATCGGAATATGGCTTCAATAGATTGCCAATTTAGTTGCAAAAGATCAGGAGAGATGTGGTCATGCTTTCTGGAGCCTGTGAGAAGTCTAGCCAATGCGTTCAGGGTAGCTCTGAGTGGGGCCAAGCTAGCTTTGGGAAGTCCAGCAAGGGTCACCAGACCATATTCCAACCTAGAGATAACCAAGGATTGAACCGCCAGCTTGATGTCTTTGGGGGGGGGGGAGGAAAGGTTTGATTTTCTTATTTTCTTAAGGGTGTTAAGGTGAAAGTTGGCTCCCCTATTAGCTGCAGTGATGTGCGCTTGCATGTTTAAGTGTTTATCGAAGGTGATGCCTAGAGATTTAGCAGAGTCTACGACATGAGTGGTGTACTTCAGAGCAGTGAGTTGTTTAAGCCAATCCAGGGTAGGAGCCGAGTGATTGGGGGGAAATCAAAAGGAATTCCGTTTTGAGAGTATTTAACAGCAGATGGTTCTGAGCTTACCATTGTTGGGTTTATGCAAGTGCAGCATTTAGCGTTTTTATGTCCTCTTGAGAGGAGATCTTCAGGTACAATTGCGTGTCATCTGCATACATGTGGTACTGAATGTTAGCAAGGTTCCGAATGATGGAAAGTGGTTCCATAAAAAGGTTGAAGAGAGTGGGCGAGGGAGCAGATCCTTGAGTCACTCCTATCATGACAGAGGTACTGGAAGCAAGGGACTGGTTGATTTTGATACTTTGTGTGCGGTTATGCAGGAAAGAGTTGAACCAAATTAGGACCGGGCCCTAGAGACCCATCCTATGTTGAAGAAGATCAATCAGGTTCTCATGTTTGATGGTATCAAAGGCTGAAGACAGTTCCAGATGGATCAGGAGACAAGAGACATTTTGGTCAAGGGATCTCAAGGCATCATCTACAATGTGGATTAGTGCTGTTTCAGTACTGTGACCTGACCTGAAACCTGATTGATGGGGGTCAAGGAGATGATATTTCTTAATGTGTTCACATAGCTACGAGTGGATGCATTTTTCGAGCAGCTTCGCTAGTTTCATAATGCAAATGATAGGTCTGAAGTTGTTAGGATCTGACAGGTCCACGTTGGGTTTCTTAGGGATGGGAGTAACTTGCCCAACCTCAAGGCAGTTAGGTATCTTTCCCTATAAGAGGGATTCAGGAATGATCCTGGACCAAAGAGATAGAATGGCTGAATTAATCTCTTTAAAAAGCTTGGCAGGTAAAGGATCACTAAAATGGTTGGAGGGTTAAAGGGATGCCATGTTGTGTAGAAGCTCCTTGACATCAGGGAGGCGAAAAGAATTCCAGAGGCGTTATTCTGGAGAGAACATCTTAAGGGTGATGATATTGTCGAGGATTCTACCAGCTCAACTGGAAAAGCTGATGGATTCGGAGGCCTCAGATTTGGCGTGCCAGGCCTTAGCTCAAGCTTGATTTTCCTTGTTTTTTCAGAAAATTGAACAGTGAAATCATCACCGCTAGGAAGCAAGGAAACCGGAGAATTGATAGGGTTGGAAGAATGGTTGGCTTGTTCCTGATGGTTTCAAAGAATTTCTTAGGTCTATTTTTAGGTCCATCCAGCTGAGTTCTGACGCAGTCTATTTTAGCCACGCGAATGTGTTTGTTGTAAGTACTTCTCACTTTCCTAAATTGAGTTAATTTCCTAAATTGGGTTAGTTTCCTAAATTGAGTAAATTTCCTAAATTGAGTTAAGTTCCTAAATTCACTTTTCTGAACCCTGTTTCTCCAGAGTGTCTCTGACAGTCTTAGATTGCACCACTCATAATTTAGAGCACCATTAAACCAGGGTTTGGATTGTTTGATGAGAATCCTTGTGAGTTGCTTCGGTGCAAGAGTATCAAGAATGTTAGACACCGTGTTAATGTAGTGATCGGAGAGATCGTCAAGGTTGGTCATGTTGGGGGGGTTGTAGTCTATTTTTGGTGATTGAGGTTAGCGTATTGATGTTGAGGTCTCTCATATTGCACATCAGTTATTGAGCTTTGAGGGGTTGTCCCTGTCTACCCAGGCCTTTACCCAAGATGAGGAAGGGAATGTGATGATGATCTGACCAATCACAGGATAAGATGTCACCTACTTGTATGCTATTGTCTTTAGCAGTTATTCGGTTGAGAGTAGCTCCCTTATTGTGTCTACGGCCTTTGCAAAGCTGTGAGAGGTAAAGGTCGTAGAGAAAAGACTTAAAGGAGCAGACTATAGGATCATTTGAATAATTCCAGTGAAGGTTAAAGGCTCCGAGGAAGATGTGGCAGAGTTAATCCGAGCTCAAGCTAATGACATCTATGATTTGCTCTGTGAAGACCAGATTGTCCCCCGGAGATGATAGATGGAGTCCAGTACACAAACCTTCTTGCCTTTAGTCCAGATTTCGGTGACTAGTTGTTCACAGGAGGATAACACAGATCATAGAGATAGTTTTACAGAGAGGTTGGAGCGATGAATGCATGCCCCCCCCCCCCCCCCCCCATTTCCGGTTCTATGGCTCCTGATAATGGTGTAGTCCGGGGGATTAAGAGGTCGAGAATTGGGGAGGAGGTATCATTGAGCCAAGTTTCAGTGAGAGCATGAGTAGCAACTGTGCGGTGTACGAGTCATGGGGGTCCATATTATGCAATATGACATGCTGCATCTCGCAATATGTTTTTGCTTCTGTTTTATGTCAAAAGCATTAGCAAAAATATTTGAAAAAAATATTTTGCTAATCACATGGACGTATTTTGCTCTACTTCTGATGTTTTTTCCTACTTAGCGCACTGAAACGTTGAAATGACAACATACATAATCAAGTGGAAGTCTTGACAGCTATCCGTTAGCCCCATTCTGTCTCACCCAGACAGTAGCTGTGCTGATATTGCACTTGTGTTCGTGTCACTACCACCCAGTGAAATAGTTCCTCCTATTTCAACTTCAAATCTGCCCTTCTCAGGAATGCAACCAGTAGATTTGATGTTGACTGGAGCCAAATTCCTTTCCCCGGGAGCCAAGCAATCAATGTACGTACGGTACGTGTCCTAAAAGGACTTGGGTATAAAATGAAATGTTGCGAAGAAAAATTGCTTGTCCAGACCAACATATTTGCAGGCTTTCTGTGACTACGCGCCGCATCTATTCCTGGGGAGGAAGTTCACAGCGGCGTCATACAGAACGTAGCCGGAAGAGTGCTTTATTGATTACCACATTGGCCTGCTCCGTACAGTGTACACCCCATGAAAGAGATTAGCTGTCGGTCTCTGCAGCGTACGGATGCCTGGCCATAAATTACCGGGCAGCGCGGGCGCATTAATTTACGATGTGCAGTATATTTCACATGTGAAAGCGGGATTATACAGCAGCCACTGTTTTCGCTCTCAAATGAGTTTCTCAAACAGGAGCAGTTTATAGTATGCTGGGGAAAATCAAATCTGGTTTTAATTTTGGTTTTGTCAGGATTTTGGGAACAGTTATCCATTCAGAGGGAAGGCGGGCCCGACTTCTCCCTTCTCTGACAGAGCACAAGTTACGCCAAAGGTAAACAAAGGCACGCAGCCTGGAGGTCGTGTAGCTGCTTGCCCCGGGTTCCCGCTGCACAGCTTGCATACCATCAGTGGAGCTGTCTGACTGCAAGCAGAAGCAGGTCACACTGTGTGAAAACACATGTCTCTTTCCCCCTTCTGGAATGCACGGCTGCGCTTTATACACAGAATAACAATACAGTAGACGTGCCTTCCGAACACGCTCTTATTTAACCCACTTGACTTCCTAGCAGCTTCCCACCTTGCGACGCCGGCCCTGCCGCTTTCGTTTGTGATCCTGCCTGGAAGGTGTACTTTATTTATTTTTATTTATTTATGCAATTTTATATAGCGCGGACTTTACCCGAAGGTGTCAGAGCGCTTCACAATAGGAACAGAAAGTACGAACAACACGTTATTGTGCCAAAGGTTGCCTTTGTGTAACACCGAGGCTGGCCCACAGTGATTCCTCGTATTTGTTAAGTGAAGTGCAATGCAGTCTGCTCTGTACAATTGCACATTCTACTTCTAGCCCGGGATTACAGGACAAAGATGTGTTTTTTTTAAATAAGTATACCACGTGCCTTTGATAAACAGCTGCGCAAGACACATAGTGTGTCATACTTAAAAAAGGGCATCCCTGAGTTTACGACCATATATGTCCTTTTCAAACAGTTCAAAGTGTTCTTCAAACTTTATTATGCTGTATCCAAATAGAAAATTCCTTTTGAGTCGGGCCTCTTCAGACTGAGTGGGTACAATATAGCTAGGTAGGCGTGGGAGGGTGAAGGCAGGTAGCCTTGATGGTATTCATCTTACTAAACCAAGTATAGGTGTATATGAACGCATAAGGGTACTAGGGGCCTCATTTATGAAAAGTGACGCATCGCTGCGTGAAAACAGCGATGCGTCACTTTTCACTGCGCACTCCTTGCGACATTCCTGATGCGTCATATTTAATGTATGACGCATCATGTCGCAAGGAGTTACAGATACGTCAGTATTTCTGACGTATCTGTAAGCGCAAAAGTGACGCATTGCTGGAGTGTGTCACAAAAGTGACGCAACTCCAGCAATGCGTCCTTTCACACGGGGAAAGCCCCATGTGAAAGGGCTTGCATCAGTCTTACGCCTGCTGTGAGGCAGGCGCAAGACTTTGACGCAACAGCGTCCTAAAAGTGACGCAGTGAAATCTCATAGATTTCACTGCGTCACTATTAGGAGGCTTTTTGCGGGGGAACGCCCCCTCTGCATACATTATACCTGACGCAGGTATAATGTGGCGCAGGGGTTTAAAAAGTGACGCATCTATTTAGATGCGTCACTTTTTAAATATGGCGCAACGAGGCGCATATTTTACACCGCTGGTGCGTCACAAAAAGTGACGCACCGGCGGCGCAAAACTGACGCAAGGCCTTCATAAATAAGGCCCTAGATATATAGTACTGTTCACTGCTCCCTTCCTCGCTTTTCATGCCTATTATGTGTTCCTCTCTTCGCATTGCTGTCTCTTTCTCCTTTCAATGCAACTCACAAACCACTCTCCTGTTTCGGCCTCTTGTGATCTTGTGCATATATCTCCTGTCAGTGACTGCGTTACAGCTGAGACCTCCGTGCGGTGTCCTACCCTTAAGGACTGGCCATAGAATAGTGGGCAGTAACTACTGTACTATGCAAAGCTTGTAATACATGCCGCCCAATCATTTCTCCTTTAAAAAAATATATTCTTGTCAAATTTGGTGCCACATTTAATGTAGCATTCTGGGAGATAAGCTAGTTTGCCTGCATGGTATTTTCATCCTGCCTCTCTCTCTCACCTGTCCCTAGTGCTTGCCTCTCATCATTATTCACCTGATGTCATTGCCCGCCTCTCCTGTCTTCGCTCCCTTTGGTACCTCTCCCATCACCATCCAGTCTTTCCGTCACAGACTACCTCTCATATGTCAGCCTCCAGTCGTCCATCAATGCCCATTCCTCCCATCACCGTACACCTCATTTCTAGTATCTATTTCCCCAGTTGTTGTTCCCTACTATCAGGGGTCACCTCTCCCTTCACTCCATTTCTCCACAATAAGTAAGTGGCTCAACCTGTTAATCACAGTCCTCTCACATCTTTTCACCCTATTTGCTATCACTCACTGCATGTCACTTTCAATTGTTTTCCTGCCTCCTGTCAGTGGTCACTTTCACTGTCACTACTTTTGTGTGGAAGAAATAGCTAGAACATTTAATTATTTCTGTTCTTGTCTATGAGTTAAGATATATGGTGATATCCATGACAAAAGATGCATGGTATGCATTCGACTTTTCTATATAGCACAAAAACGTGATTCATTTCTCTCAGTTTCGTCGTACTTTCTATTACTTTGTGGCATCAGGGGATAAAAATAGGGAAACCAACACCACCGGGCATCTGAGGTGTTCAACCTGGCACCTATCTGCCAAGCCTAGCCCCCTTACACTGGGCACTGAGCCCTGACTCAGACCGCTTTCGCTTTCTTTCTCATTAACTGCAGAGTGTGGGCTCCAGCTCTCTCACCTGCCGCATGATGGCATTTTGACCCGTGCCTCTTAGATTATATACTTTCAGGTTTGCTGCTCTGCTAGGATTGTTTCTTGTGTTTCTCCCCTGTCACTCTGGCTGAAGAGCGACCTCAGTTAACTGGTTTCAGAAATCGGATTTGGTACGACTACCCTCACCCTTCTCACTAGCTGCAGTCCTTTGCCTCTCAGGATATTCAGTGCCACAGCTCATCCTCTTAGCTCTTCCAGGACAATATTGGCTGGAACTTGGTCTCTGGGGTTCACCTTTAAGGGACATTGGAAGCAAATTGTGCCCTCTTAGATTTTTCCAGGTCACACTGGCTGCTGACCTGGGTGCTGGATTTAATTTTTGTGCACACTGGCAGCAGGGCAGTATTTCGGGGTTCTCCCTCTCTCACACTAGCTGCAGAGCCTCTTCTCAGGGTTTCTCCTATTGTGGCTGCATCTAGGCTTTCATGATGGGGAGTGGTTTGTTCCATGAAATCAAGATTTCACATTAGCGTTTTTCAAATGTAATTATCAGAACACGCACATTTTAGGAAGGAAGGAAAATTAAATGTAGGATGTTGAGAGGAGTGGGAGAGGCAGAATTCTGAAGGCAAAACGTTACAGAAAAAAAGAGAAACCCCTTAGTTGCAGAGCTTAGAACGTATTCCTTAATCAAAGACCATATACCACCAAAGACAGAAATTGGCTTAACTCAAAATATTAAAGTCAACATTTTCTTATGACTACCAGCTTGATGCTGTGCAGATGCCTGTTTATGAGCAAAGGAAGCAGAATATGTATGACTCACACACCACAGGGCAGAGTCAAAGAGTTTATTGTTCTCAGTTCGGAACTTCAATGTTCCTTCTAGAGTGGAAACTGGTTTCTTGGAGGTCAACAATTTTCCCTTGAATTATGGCTAATAAAAGATTAACTGGAACTCTAGCTACCCTTTGGTGAGTCCTGCCAGGATTTGTGTAGGGCACAAGCATTGCCTACGGTCTCTGCACTTTCCTTTGAGTTGGCCGGGTATACGAAACCAGGCCTGACAGGAAAGCTTTGTGAGAGCTGACCTGAATTGTGGCCTCGAAGGTGTCACCATTGCAGGCTATGGCGAGGCTAAGGGTGAGAATTTGCTTCTTAAGACTTTAGCCTAAATAGAATGTGTAATTATGAACATCATTGTGCAATATTGTATAGGTAGAGCTATGCCAAAGTTCTGCTAGCTGTATTCACTGCCTTTGATATTGCTAATCATCCTACTCTGCCATCTTCTCTTCACTCACTGGGCGTCATAGTCCTAGCACACTAAAACTCCTTTCTTCCTATTTCTCTGACAGTTCTTTCTCATTCGCTTATGACTCTGAGTGTTCAATTCCTACCTCACTCCAAGTTGTTTTCCCACAAGGCTCTGTCTTTGGCCCTTTCTTCTCTTACTATGCACTACCTCCCTAGCAGACATAATGTCATACCTTCTCTCTGCATACGACACCATAATATTATTTTCATTTCGTACTTTCTGTTCCCTCCATCAGTCATGTGAAACCAATTGTCTCATAGTCGTCCTTCATTAGATGGTATTATTGTCTCTCAAGCCAAACACCTCCAAAACTGAGCTCCTTTGCTTTCCATACTCCTTTAGTCCTCTCCCTAATTGACTTAATCCACATCCCTCCTTTTTTTTTTTTAACGGAGTTTTATATAGCGCAAACTTGACCCGATATCGGGTATCAGAGCGCTTTACATAGCACCACTTGCGGTACATGAGAACACACCCTATCATTTGTCTCCCCTGCTAGAAGGCTCGGGATTCTCTTTAGCTTACAAATGAAAATCAAATCTTTCATAATCACTGAAGTTATCACCGCCTATTATGACAGCCACCCACATAGCAGTTCATTCAGCCAAAACACTCATCTGCTCACTGGTACTCAGCAGACTGGACTACTGCAAAAGTCTGTTAGTGGTACTCCCCCAAGGTTTCTATGCCCTAGTCGGCAGGTTTCTAAACTTTATCACCAGATCATTGTTCAGTCTATCTCTATATAATTCTACCTCATTGTCTGTGCCGTTTCCAAGTTTTTAAAATGGGCTTGGTTGATTCGACTTAATAGACTGTCCATATCAATTTAATTCTGTCTTAGTTAATTTATGCTGTTCAAATGTGTTTTTATTCCTTTTATCCTTAAATGTACAGTCATCTTTTTTTCGACATGCTGCTTTTATTCTTTGTACTGCTTTTATGATATATGCATATCGAAATAAAGCAATCAACCATAATTCTACCTCATCATTTCACCACCAAACCGGCTGGCTCTCTGCCAATAAAGTCCCATGTACAAGCTACTGATTCTCATGTTCAAACCAGTGACTGAAAGGGTCACAGACTACCTCTCTAACATGTAGTCTTGCCACACACCAAGTGCTTAATTTGAATCAGTGGTTGGAGGTGGGGGTCACTGGCACTTATTTGTGAGGAACAGCACTTATTTTTCTGCATCAAACATTTACCCATAGCAAGTGAGGGAAAACACAAAAATGGGAAAGAAGGAGGAACAGAAAGAGAGAAAAAACGTCATAAATTTAGAAAGTGGGAAAATGCAAAAGTGGGATAAGGGGGGATGGACTAAGGTTAATTGAAGACTGCCCAGCTTTGGGTTTCGATGCATTGACATTTAATTGCACTGGCCCGGGCTTCTGACCAAAGCTTTGAGCACAAGGCACTCATTCATTTACAAATCGACCACTGTATGCACAATTCGAAAATTAAGCGCTTAGTCTGATTCTTTTAGTCTTACCCACTTCCATATTTGTCTTCTCCACCAGTATCCATTTATTTGGCACAATTTTCCTCACCATAAATGGTCACTTTGGCTTAATGTTAACCATTCTAACTCACTGTTCTATGTATACTATTGTTTCTCTTGTACAAAATGTCTGTTTACATGTAACCAATGCTAAAAGTTAGCATATTTAAATGCAATAAAGAAGGGGCAACAAAGAAAATAATTCAAAATATTCACAAACAGCAATAATAATTGAACTAAAGACCAAGAGAAACCAAAGATGAGGATCTTCAAGCGATACAGATTGTGATGCAAGCAGACTAAACTGACCTGCTTATATTTTTATGCCATAGCCTGCACACATCTATGATATATAACTCTGCCCCCTATACATGGCTTTGCTTTTTTGTCATGTATGTGTGTGTGCAGTATCATATATATAATTCCATAGCACATGGTTTGGCAGCCTACCCATTGTAACATTTCTGATTTCTGTTCCTCATCCTAGCACTTACAGATTGAGGTGTCCCACTTCCATAACAAACATTCATCAGTTAAAATGAGGGATGGTAAGAAATGCATACAGGAACCATTATGGCCAGAGACAGAGGAGGACATGTTCACTCTACACCTTCTCCTGCTAAAGTTGCGCTCAGTTCACCAGGAGCATCACATCTTTTGTAGAGGAAAGAGTCTGAAACAGGTATCCCAATCCTTTGAAGATAACTGACTGAACTCTTTCTGCTACAAGCAAAAGAACACAGAGGAGGGTGAAAAAGCTCAAACTGTTTGCTTCACAAAGTCTACATTGAAAGTGGGGGGTAGACAACACGGCCCTGTTCCTACCTGGGACTCTAGTTTCACCAATGATTGCAAGTGCATACCATCTTGTGGTTATGATTTGCTGGTATTATTCTGTTGTCTGCATGGATGAGTTGTATGACAGAATATCAACCACAAAAATGTTGTGGTCAAAATATCATTGTAAAAATATTAAAAACCAAATATCTACTTTACATACATGTAATAAATAGTATAAAAATATTGACTGCCAAAACATCACTGTACAAAATAATAACATTATACTGATACGTATATGTACTTAAATGTAGTAACATAAACATTAATTTATGAGCTTAAAATATTCTTACAAATACATAGAACTTGAACATAATTGTATAAATAATATAACAAATTAATATTAAATTTTACATTGAAATAAATGTATTGCTCAAAAATAAGTATTTGTAATAAAATCTGAAATAATGAAAAACAACGTAAAGTAAGTTCATTGATAAAAATAAAAATATAAACACTGTAACATTGTTACAATTATGAATAATTTGTTGAACTATATAAAAGAATAAAATATTTTTAAATACTGAATCACTTAACAAAAATATATGCAAATAAATAAATGTATCTAGTTTAATTTAAATATTACTGCAGCACCTTAACCACTTAACTTCTGGGCCCCCTGCTCCCTCCCCCAACAATGGGCTAAGTCCTTTGTGGCTATTTGGGGTAGTTCGTGCTCAGGGCTCCATAACTTTTTTGCCACATGAGGTATTGACGCCAAAGTTGCACCCCTTTATGTTTTGTCCTGGGGATTCCAAAGGTACCCAGTGTTTGTTCATTCACCTGAAGGGGACCAAGAAAATAGGCAAAATATAGCTAGATTTGTAGGGTTTTGGGAAAAAAGAAATAAAGAGCTCCGGATAAAAGTGTATGTTTTTTTCCTTAAAAATGGCATCATCAAACGATTTGCTGTGCCAAAGTCACCATCTTCCCAGCTGTCAGGAATACGCAGATCTAAATAAAACCTACTTTTTATTCCACAGTTTTTGCATTTTTTAAAGAGGTAGCCCATTTTTCCTTTTTTTGTGTGCTCTATACCTACTTCCAGTTTGTGGTGTAAACCAATGTGACACCCATGGTGATCCAGGAGATATATAGGTTTCTGAACAGTACACACAATGCCAAATTCAGCAAGGAGTGATATGTGTAGATCCCTCAAGGCTTTCCCCAAATAAACCAACTGTTGAAAGAAATAAATATAAAAATGATCAGGAAAATACAGCCATTTGTGACAACATTTTCATCTGTAACCTTTTGTCACAATGGCTGATTTCCCAAAGCAATATACCCTTATGTCTGCTAGACCCTTCTAGTTGTGGGAATATATAGGGTTGTAGGTTCTCCAAGAACTTAAGGTACCCAGAGCAAACAGCTGAGCTGCACCGTACAATGGTTTTTCATTGTGTACTGAGTATAGACCAATTTACATGGTGAAATATGTTGAGTGAAAAATGAGTATCAAGGGAACCGGTGTCTTTCTGAAATTGGTAAGGATATAGCGGTCTATGACGATGTCTGCCTGCCACCGTAACGGTATGCGGGACCATCCGCCAAGGGTGTGGCGGTCCCGCAACTGCAACTAGGATCCTACGGTGGCGGTGGCATCCCCTATTCCCAGCATTGTGGCGGGCCACAATGCTGGGAATGCACGTTGTGCATTGGCATGCAGAAGGAGACAGGTACCGCACGGTGCCTGCCACCTTGTCTATGCCAGTGAAGGGGGGTATCATAGGTCCCCCCCATGTGCATCCCCCACTCCCCCAACAGCGAAAACCGCATGCCTTTCCATGGAGGCATTGCTGCTCTCCGCCGGCATCCTGATATGGTTGGCCATATTGTGGCAGTTTTCTGCCCGGTTGATGTGTCGACCGGCAGAAAAGTGGCGGACGGTCTTCCCGTCCGCCGTGGACCCCCCAGCCATCCTAATGTGGTGGGGATCAATCATGGAAGGATGGCGGGCGGATCGACCCTGCCGGGCCAGCAGTGGCTACCGCCGGCCGGCATGGGCTATTCGCACGCCATCCTAATAGGCCCCCTAGAGTTTAAGAGCAGTGGTTATTTGTACATGTCTGAATTTTTGGGTACCCATACTAGCATATGATTAACAGGGTATTTTTAAAATGTCTGTTTTCTTACACACTGACTTACGTTTGGAAGACACAAATGCAAGGAAATCCAATTGGTAATAACAAATGTTCTACTATTCTATCCTCCCACATGTCTTCCAATAAAAACTGCACCTAAGTTGCGTGGGTAGGCTTAGTGCCCGCTATAGGTAACCGCCCAAACGCAACCTGGATACATCACATTTTTTTACTTAAAATTGACCCTTTTTTTGTAAAGTGGGTAGTTGTGGATTTATGGCCCAAGCTCAGCCGGCCCCTAGGGAAACCTTGAGAACGTTCACATTTTTAACACTTGACACTTGGGGTAATCCAAGGTGGGGAAACTTGCATGGCTGGCGCAAGGCATTTTTTTACCCAAAATTCCTTGCAAACCTCATACCTTGACTTAAAAAAAACAAATTTTCCCCACAAACCTGTGATGAAATGTTCGGGAATCTGTGGGGATCCACAAACCTCCTTACGCCCAGCATTACCACTAGTCTCCCGATACAAATGGTACCTCACTTATATGGGTAGGTCAAGTGCCTGCAACAGGAAACCGCCCAAAACGCAATATGGATACATCACATTTTTCCACAGAAAATGGACCCTTTTTAAGTTGAGCTTAGGCAGCGTGCATGCTGTAATCACTGTATGTGCTTTTATCCATCCTATGAGATAGATATACAATTGGATCTGTCGGGTGCATACTGTTTCTTCAAATCTTTCTGAACATTTGACATTTGGATTATTCATGCTGATCCTAAAGACCACACCCTGGCCATAAATTGCCTGCCTTCAACCTCGAACAGATGTCAAGTGAGTGGATTACACTTCTACATTAAAGAATCAATAACCAAGGGAGCCTGAAACCCCTGCCAGCCACAGATCCACAAGTGGCTCGGCTTGAGCTAACCCCAGGAGAACCCATCCGGGGCTCCTTTGAGCCTGTCAACCCCCCTCACCCAGTCCTTATGAAGTCCCACATTGACCCTTTAAGAGTGCTTTTCCAGGGTTGAAACGTCGACAATTAGAACCTTTTGGGCCAGTTCTAAGGACTCTGCGAATTGACCAACTAATGTCTAGAATGGCAGAACTATTTGAATAACTTTGCATTGCTGGCCAACTTTCCCCTCTCTTCCCCCCTACTCAAATCACTGCTGTATATATTACACTTTCACAAATATCACTGAGCACTGAATGTCACCTTCTTCACCTATGATGCGCGACCATGTACCGATAACAGCTTTGTAAAGATTTGAATAAGGGTAAGTATAAATGAAGCAATTTATAAAAATCTTTTGTGATACCCTAAATGACAGGTACTCATAGTACGGCCCACGGACCGCCAGCAGCCCAGCAAGCATTCCCTGGCAGCCCGCGGACCTTGCAGACATCTACCAGTGTGATTCGGAGACTCTGCTGCATTGTGGGGGTCAGCCATAGTCAGAGTGGAGCTGCGGCGCTAAAAGGTGAAATACAAACACAGCCTCACTAACATGCAAATGGTCTTTTAAAGACCTGTAAAGTGCTCTGGTGCGGCTCTGTGTGTGTGTACCCGGAAGTTGTCTCAGCCCGGGCACACACAAGCAGGGTGAGATGACGGAGAGGGAAAGGGAGGGAGACAGAGGTAGAGAGAGGGAGGGAAAGGGAAGCAGAGTGAGGGAGGGAAAGGGAGACAAAGGGAGAGTGAGGGAGGGAAAGGGAGAAAGAGACAGAGTGAGGGAGGGAAATGGAGACAGAGTGAAGGAGGGAAAGGGAGACAGAGGGAGAGTGAGGGAGGGAAAGGGAGGGAGCGAGAGGGAGGGAGTGACAGGGAGGCAGAGTGAGGGAGGGAAAGGGAGACAGAGAGAGAGTGAGGGAGGGAAAGGGAGACGGGGAGAGAGGAAGGGAGAGTGGGGGAGGGAAACGGAGAGAGAGGGGGAGGGAGACAGGGGGAGAGGGAGGGAGGGAAGGGAGAGGGGGAGGGAGACAGAGGAGGAGGGAGGGAGGTAAAGGGAGACAAAGGGAGAGGAGTGAGGGGAAGGAAGGGAGAGGGATGGAGGGAAAGGGAGACAGGGAGAGTGAGGTAGGGAAAGGGAGGCAGAGTGAGGGAGGGAAAGGGAGATAGAGACATAGTGAGGGAGAGTGAGGGAGGGAAAGGGAGACAGAGATAGAGTGAGGGAGGGAAAGGGGGACAGAGGGAGAGTGAGGGAGGGAAATGGAGACAGAGGGAGAAGGAGGGAGGGAAATGGAGGGAGGGAGGTAGGGATAAAGAGGGAGAGGGAGACAGAGGGAGAGGGAGTGAGGGAAAGGGAGGGAGAGGGAGACAGAGGGAGAGGGAGAGGGAGGTAAAGAAAGGGAAGGAGAAAGAGAGGGAGGGAGGGAAAGGGAGGGAGGGAGAGGGAGAGGGATGAGGTAAAGCAAGGGAAAGAGAGGGAGGGAGGGAGGGAAAGAAAGGCAGAGTGAGGGAGGGAAAGGGAGACAGAGGGAGAGTGTGGGAGGGAAAGGGAGACAGAGTGAGAGGGAGGGAGAGTGAGGAAGGGAAAGGGAGACAGAGGGAGAGTGAGGGAGGGATAGGGAGACAAATGGAGAGTGAGGGAGGGAAAGGGAGAGGGAGGGAGAGTGAGGGAGAGAAAGGGAGACAGGGGCAGAGTGAGGGAGGAAAAGGGAGACAGAGGGAGAGTGAGGGAGGGAAAGTGAGAGAGAGTGAGGGAGACAGAGTGAGGGAGGGAAAGGGATACAGAGTGAGGGAGACAGAGTGAGAGAGACAGAGGGAGGGAGGGAGAGGGAGGGAGACAGAGGTAGAGAGAGAGGGAGAGAGAGAGAGAGAGAGAGATAGAAAGAGAGCAAGAGAGAGAGAGAGAGAGATTTGTGTATGCCAGGTATGCCAGGTCTGGTGGCTCAGTGGATGAAGGCGTCAGCTGTAGGGACCAGTGATCAACCTCATGGTCTAGCCCCCCTCCCCCACTGACCCCGCCCCCACTGGTGCACTCTCACTACACAAAACCAGCTCTGCTGTAGTCAGGCGTCGAAGCACACCCAAGGTGCCCTCGGTGCCTTGGGTGGGACTCGATGATGAAGCATGCCACCAACTAGATTGGTGGGTGAGGGTCTTCATAAAAAACAAAAAGGTTTTTCCTCCTGACATGGTCATCTAGCTTCCACATAATAAGCTAGTTTTCATTGATATTTACCTGTTGTACCAGCGAAGTGAACTAGCCCACATTATTTCTCTCTCTCCCGTTTGATTATTTCTACGTCGGGTCATATGGACCTTATCTCAGCAAAATGTGGTCAGAATGACTGCAAATTAGTCAGCTGTGCAAAATAAAATGAGTTGAAACCTAACAATAAAGTTAATAATGACTACAGTATTCACTGGAAATGCACCATACGCCTACAGAAGCAGCAGCCACTCTACTGTAAACCCTTGTGCATTGCAGGGTGAGTTGGTCAACTTTTTGTTCTAGTACAATCATAGTAAAATGCTCATAAATACATACATAAATCCATTGCTAGAAGGAATGCACAAAGATAAGCATGCGTAAAGCTGCAGGCATAAATATGTCTCTACTGCAATTTGAGGTGATACTGGAAAGCCAAGATCCTTTCTTTTCCTCTACCAACATAAAACTGTCCTGGAATTACTGAGTGTAGCTTGAGAAGAAGTACCTGTTTTATTTCAGTGAATGGAAACAATTAAGTTAATCATATGTGGTGGGTCGCAACAGTGATTGTGGGTCTAGCTGAAGAGAACCTGAAGGACGTATATACCCCTACAGTCACTTTAGTTGCTGCATAGATCTGCCATATCTGTTACAATTGAAATGCGTGTGGCCGTGTGGCTAGATTGACTGATTCGAGAAATATACTGGTTTTACGCATTTTGTGCTTGTGAGTTCATGGAAGAACTTCCATATGCCCGTGCAAATTATGGTTTATAAGTCAGTTGTCAACCAACGTGTCATTGTTGTAATTTCCAGACTTGAGAATATAATCATCATTCAAATGAGGCAAGCATGATAAAATCAAACAATATATTGTAAAATAAGTTAGCAAAAGACATGAAAGAAACAGGAGACAGGATACTTAGGTAGCTTGAGTTTTTGATCGAGGGGACTGAAGACCATTCTCAAGAAACAACCAGAATCCCTGCCAGGGTCAACCTTGAAAGTCAGCAAATTAACTGTGCTTTACCCTCTTAGAACTTGCCACAAAAGCAGCAAGTCTTAATGTAGATGCTAAAAGAACAACTGATAGACAGAATGCTGAACAATTTCAAACACTCACCAACCAGTACAGAGATCTAAGACTAAATCCATTGTTTTTTTACTCACCATGCCATTCCAGTTTGGATCCAGCCATATGCAAATCAGTCTTTACCCTGCTTCCCATCGGAACAGTCCAGCCTGAACTGCCATGCCAGGTCCTTCTTGAATCGGAAACAAGGAACCCAGGAGCAGTTTCGAGGCATCACCCCATATCAGCCTGGATAGTTTACATCAGGTGACAAGGTGAGCATTGAACCCATGTTTGGGTATACCTGTTCCTCTTAGGGTGACAAATACAAAAAGAACAAACAATGGACGGAATGCTGAACAATGCCAAACACTCAAGCCCAGCGCAGAGATAGGGGCCTAAATTGACCTTTTTATTGCTCACCACTACATTACAGTTTGGATTCAGTCATATACAATTCAGTCTTGACCCTTCTCCCCATGGGAATAGTCTAGCCCGAAATGCCAGGCTAGGTCCTCCCTGGAATGAAAACAAGCATCCTAGGACCAGTTTAGGGGCATCACCCCTCATCTGCCAGGATAGCTTGCCTTCAGTGGAAATCTGAGCACAGGACCCACATCTGGGCATATCCGTCCAACTTAGGGCGACAAATGCAAAAAGAACAAATGATGGATGGAAAGATGAACAATGTCAAACACTCACCCACGGTACAGATATCTGGGCCAAAATGGAAGGCTGAACTTAGAAGCACTGTGTTAAGTATTTATGCAGCACAAAAACAGTAATCAAGTGAAAACAAAACCCAAGAAGTAAATGTACAAAAATAGAGAAAACATTAATAAATATTTTGGCACCAAAATGAACTAAATCCAGTCAGTAGAACAGGAGTTAGGAATTTAAAGGTTTTTAGTGAAAAATAGCACCTTAAAGATCAAAGCGACAACCGCAGTTGAGAAACTTTACAGCTAATAATGCATTAACTCCGGCAGTACAATTCAATCGAATGCATGTTATTATCGCTCCAGTATTCGATTTTAAAAAACTCTACCTCTCCCTTTCTCTTTGCTTCCCCCCTTCTTCCCCTCTTCCTGCCAGTCGCCATACCCATTCTTCTCTCCCTCACATCCCGCCCCCACGAGTAAAGCTTCCAGACTCGTGTTTGTACTGAAGATGGTTAGTGCAACCTTCCCACCATCTCGAGCTGAGTCTTCATATTGACAATCACTGTAAGATCTCTTTGACCCCACAATGGATAAATAACCCAAATAGCAAAATAAAAGAAAAGGAAATTAAAAGTATGAAAGGAAACCACATAGATTAGAAAACCTAAGCCTCCGCCACCATTGACTCTTGGGGGGGGGGGGGGGGGGGGTTCTATAAATAAGCACTAAATTATTCAAGGCTCATTAATCTCAATACCAATACCCTGGCTCTACTACAACTTCCCCAAATCATTCAAGCATCTCTATTGCAGTTGCCCTCAAATCAATTCCACCAGAAATTTCTTAGCCTTGATTTCAGAATCAGACACAGGGGTCTTAGAATTTCTAATAATTTTAAGCCTTGCTGGATTTATCAAATGTGCCTGCACCCCTAATCTTGTAATGGCGTAATCAGCTGTCTAAGCCTTCAGCTTCTATCCACTGTCATGTGGCAGAAGTCCGGTCTAACAAAGAAAGTACAGCCATTGGTACTACACTTAGGGCCAAATTACGAGTCTGGCAGTCCTCAGACTGCCAGACCCTTGGTGGAGCGGTGGTGGCGGTCCAGCCAGAACCGCACGAGTGATCCAACCGCCCTATTAGGACTCAAGCGGTCGGACCGTAATTAAACTGCTGGCTCTGCCAGGGAACCACAATTCCCTGGCGGTGGTGCAACCTTCAGGAGCTGATGTAATATGCAGGAGTTGCTGCTGCAGCACCACCATGCATTTGACAAATTTCAGGATAGCCACCAGTTTCATGGAGGTCTTTCCTCAATGAAAAGGCTGATGGTGCTGAGACAGATGGGGCCCTACAGGTCCCCCTGTGCCCCTCAGCCTGGGGATGCATGCAGGTTGTCGCAACATATGCCCAGTGTGTGCATGCACCCAGATTTCTGAAAGGCATGGGCTTTCGTGTGGCGTTCCCATTGCTGTGCCCCTTTCAAAGGCACCACCACCTTTGAAAGACTCACTGAAGTGGGACCGCCATGCTGCCTGCCACCCAGACCACAAAATTATTTGTAATCAGGTGGGCGGCCAGCAGCAATTCTTGGTGGTACGGGGGCACAGCGCTAGCGGGCCGCATGCCCTGTACTGCCAAAAGTCATAATTAGGTCCTTAGAATCTGGTTGAGCCTTCTTGGACATAGCCTGTCTTAGGAGAAAGTCACCAAAAAAGACCACTACTTCTGTTGCTTTCTCATCAGTAGGAACCTATGAGAACTCTGGATTTCCCATTCCCAAATTCAACTTTCCAGTTCTGGGAGGGCTGTCTGGAACATGTTTATTGTAAATTTCCTTGTGTCATCATTCCCCAGCCCTCTCAGGTTTTTACGCCATAGCTGGTTTTTGAAGTCCTCAAACTTCCAGTGTGTGTGTCTAAGCCAATACCTCAGAACAAGTCTTATTTATTTTTGGATTGCCCTCTGAAATGTCTTAGTTGTTTCCCCAGTCTTAGGGCCATCAGCTCGCATCTCATCCCTGTGTGCCATTATGCCCCGGTAAATTGCCTCCAAAGTTGGTGCCTCAGCTTTCACGCCATGTACTGGTGTGTCTTGGGGATCTACACTACCATGTAGTTGCTGAGTACATGTGAAATTCCATTTCAGCTCTCCCACATAGATTTCTTTCATAGCGCTTTCACCACCATTCACACTTGCCTTTCTGATTGTTAGCTGAGCACTGTTTACCAGGATTCCACTTATGTTGCTAAGTGAACTATCGCTTAGGTCATCCACAGGGGAATCCCTTTCTTCAGTTGACCACTCCGACTTGCCCGGCAGAGAAAAAAATGATCAGCTATCTCTCGATTTGATCCCCCTTTCCAGGCACCAAGTTCTCTCTTCTTGAGGTTACCCCACCCCCCTTTACACTGATAGCATGGTCTCCCTCCAAGGGGATCAGAGTCTATTGAGGAGCACATTCTTGGTGCGTCTCCCCCCCTTGATGACAGGTTGAAACAACTCTACCTCCTCTGCACCCTGATGTGGAGTAGAGCCAATGGGAGCACCATTACCAGCCATACAGTTGGGGATATGACAAAAATAGTACCAGGGGGGGGTGGTATTGCAGCTTCACGTGTTGCTCTTTCCACAATTTGTTGATCCTCTACCTTGGTCCCACCGGTGGGGTCTCCTCTGTAGCTTCCTTCGCTTCTATCGTTTCACTGAGCTGCAGCTCCAGGGGCTGTCCTGAGCACTTGTGGTAAGCCTTTGCTCCTTCATTGATTTGCTTAAATAGTCTGGTATTGATGCCCTATTTAGATCCGGTGGGGAGGAGGGTACCGTGTCAATTTTCCCCTTCTCTCATTCCTCTTGATCCGATTACTTATCGGGGCACCTCACTGGCAACTGCCTCCTGATTTTATTCACCCGCTGATGGAGCCAGTCTCGGCTGCTGCCATGGTTTTAGAGTCCACTTTGCCTTTTAGGGTACTTGCCATCTTAGGGTCCACACCATGGAGGCTAACCTTTGTTCTGCCATTGTCTGCTGCTCTGTCTGTCTGTCTAAAAGTCAGCGCTCGCTGAAGCCACTTCGCCGCTACCAGCCGCCTAAGACGCCCAAAGTTCTGACAGCATAGAGCAGAACCCAAAACAAAGAGTGTTGTGATGGGACTCATGCTCAGGAAATGCTTGCTTGACTCGCCCCGTGGTATGCAGTTGTCTGTTCCGCTCCACTCAAGGAGGAGGACTGCTCACAGCCGCTTCAAACTGCTTCCATCTTGCTTCCCCACATTTACTACTGCTGATTTCCTGTGTTTTAGAAGTATAAAATGTTATATTTTAACTAACATTTTCACCTAACCATAACGTCACGTTAAGCTTTGTTTTTTTCTGTGAATTACTGAGGTTTTTGTAATGTAAAGTAAGATATCATTACGATGCCTAACTATAACTTCACTTTAACCTTTGGGTTTTTCAGTGAATTTCCAGGGTGTTTGAAATTTAAAGTAACATCTTATTACCATACTCAACCCACCACAGGTGGGCAAGCCCCCACTGCATAATGACTTTTGGCCATGCGTGGCATGGAGTTGGGCTATGGCTAGTCTCTGTGCTTAACCCACTCATCGTTGATGGCCAAAGCCCAGCCAGAGCCCAACCTCCCACTGGGCAGCAAAACACCCCTGGACTCCAACTTCTTATTTTATTTTTATAATTCATTGTTTTAAACTATGGGCCTGGGGGTGGGCGGGCATCTATCTGGGACAATCCCTCACAAGGGACAGGGTTTCAAACTGCCCCTACCCTTCCCCATTATATGGTATGTGTTAGAAATAGGATTTCTGGTTGGCTAGGGCATGCGCCTAAGCCAGGCAGAACCCACCACGCTAGTGAGGGAAGGGAGTTACACACTGAAGATAACCCCTGCTCACTCCTTGGTAGCTTGGCACGAGCAGTCAGGCTTATCCCAGAGGCAGTGTGTAAAGCTTTTGCACAACATACACACACAGCAGCAACACACTAGGCACTCTACAAAATAAACTCCACACAAGGTTATATAAAAATAGACTTTGTGTTATCATAAACACATTAGAATCATAATCACACATATACACTGTGCCAACTGGCACTAGGGAATATTCACAGGGGACTATATAAAAGACAAGGCCAATTGGGTCACTTTCAGAACCATCACAAGCACAAGTAGTAAATGTAAAGCATCAGCAGTAACTACTGGTGAAATACTGTACTCAGCATTATATCACCTTAGCATTAGGCATCATACTAAAACATCATAGCAAAAACACATTATGCAGTAGGCATCACATTAGGCATAAACCGTGCACCACAGTAACACTGCAAAAGTTAACACAGCACCTTAACCTACACACTGAACTGACCCCAGGCCAACTGGCCTTTCACTGGGGCTCCGATGCCCTATGTCTAGAAAGTCAGGGCTAGTAACTGGGGCCTTCCACTGGCCCTTTTGGCTGCCACTGCAGGAAAAGCAAAGTGTGCAACCCGCGGGGCGAAGAAGCGCACCTCCCTCCTTCCTGGCAGGAAAGATACTAACTATGCCCCCGTAGTTACAGCTGCCCGCTACTGCGATGCTGCCATGAAGAGAAGCCAGCACTGGCAACAACTGTGCAAGGTGGAGCCCCACTCCAAGGCTCTGAGACACAAAATTGCCCCCACGGTGCAGCTGCCCCCAACTTCGGCGCAGCTGTGAAGATCAATAAAGACACTGGCACTAAACGTGCCTCAGAGCTCCGCACTCAGCCCCCACTCACTGGGGCTTGTTCGGTGCCTCCTCTCTGCACCCATGATACATCGTGGAGCCCTCCTCACTGGGCTCACCCATGTGCCACTCGCTTGGCACCAACAATCACGTAGGCTTCAGCCCCACTCACTGGGCTGGTCGGGACTACTCTGGTCTCCTCTGGTACCGCTCCAGACACCCGCAACTGCAGCAGGGGACAGGCACCAACAATGTGCATCGACCAGGACCTCTCCTGACTTCTTCCTCATAGGCGTGGGCTTCCACCAACTCACGGGGCCCGGCCTTCTTCCCATGATGTCCGGCTCTCCTGCTTGCCATGCCTACAGTCAGTCAGCATTGCCGTCTTCCGGGTCGCCGCTCGTGAATTCGACGGCCTCCTCACTGGCTCAACAGTGCGGGGTAGGCTCCCGCCTGTAAATAAGCTCAAATGCGGGGTGGGCTCCCGCATAGATCATGCACAACACAATGCGGGGCGGGCTCCTGCTCAATCATGCATAAAAGCGGGGTCGGCTCCCGCTCCTCTCGTTGGCAATAGAAAGATAGCGCTCACGAGATGCTAAGAGTACTTAAAGTTCAAGGGGCATAGCTGGGCCCAGGCAGGCCAGCACACAGGGCCCTCCAGCAGGGAGGCAGTCCTTTGTGGCAGTTCCACCTGGGGCCCAGCAGCAGAAGCCCCATGTTACAAGGAAGCACAGGAACAGCACCACTTTCATGGGGTCACAACCCAGTATATTTATACTACACTTTTGCTTTGTCTGCCCTGGCACAGGGCTTGGGGAAATCCAGCCTCAACTGGTTCTGGGGGGTGTGGAGCACTTTGTTTACAGGGCTCCCACCCTCTTATGTCAGGTTGGGGCTCTGTCATCAGACACACCACAGGGGGTGGAACCAGCATTCACCTAGACAGGCACAGACTTATTCAGGGTCAGGGGACTACTTCTCCCACTACTCCAAATGCAGATCTCCCATTCAGCCTAGCACCAACTCACCCTGCCCTCCCTGGAGCAACACACACCTCACCTGCCCCTGACACTCCAAAACCAGACATGCAATACACATCAGGCAGGCAGACACATAGTACACAGAAATGCCAACTTCTAAAAGTGGTACAAAAGGGGGTGGTGATGGACGGAGCATCTGAATCAATCAAACACTCACACCCAGTCAAAAGATCTGGGTTTAATCCATCATCGTGCTCAGACGTGAGTCCCTTGCTCACTTCTCCACTGGATTCAAGCAAGCCAGGCTGAAGACGGCTGGAATGCCAGAAACCGGTCCTCGGAAGCTTGTTTCCGGTCCAGGGAAGGCATGGCTTGGCAGTTCGGGCTGGACTGTTCACATGAGGCACAGGGTCAGACTGATTTGCATATAGCCATGTCTGAACTGGGGTGGCAGAGTGGGCTAAAGAACGGTGATGGATTAAACCCTGATCTTTTGACTGGGTGTGAGTATTTGATTGGTTCAGATGCTCCGTCCATTACCACCCCCTTTTGTACAACTTCTAAAAGTGGCATTTCTAAAATAGTTATAATAAATATGCGCACTCCATTGTGCAGCATTTATTATTCCTATTCAACCATACCAAACTTGACTACGCTGCTCCTCTCATATCAGGAATTACCACTGAAATACTTATCAGGGAATCCCCAATGCATTCCTATGGGAGGGCAGCCTCACAGCAGTGAGAAACCAAAATGGCTGTTTGTCACTACCAGGACATGTCACACACTTAATGTACATGTGCTATCTTTCACCTACAATGCATCCTACCCATCGGGCTACCTAGGGCATACCTTAGGGGTGACTGACATGCAGTAAAAGGGGGGTCACAGACATGGCACACACTTTAGGTGCCACATCACTGCGGCAGTAACACTGTGCGCACAGGCCCTGCAATGGCAGAGGCCTGAGACAGATTTGTAAGGCTACTTTGGTGGGTGGCGCAATCAGAGCTGCAAGCCCACCAGTAGCATTTAAGTTACTGGGCCCGGGTATCTTTGATACCACTTTACACGGGACTGACTGGTAAATCAAATATGCCAAACAGGTGTAGACTAATCTTTACCATATTTACCACAGAGAGCACACACACTTTACACTGAACAGCAGTGCTAAAATGCCCAGAGTCCTAAAACCACCAACACCATGTTAGAAAAAAAGGCTAGGATGAAGGCAAAAGTTCAGGAATGACCCTGCAAAAAGGGCCAAGTCCAACAGTATGATTAACTAACTTCAATATATACCTGTGTTTTTTAACCTTGCTCTCTTCAGAACTATTGGTCATATTTACATTGAATCACAAAAAGCATCCTTTCTGGGTAAATATCTAGGTTTCTGACGAATTTGGTTTAATTGTCTTCAGTTGTTTTCTCTGTATTGTTGTCTAATTTTCTCTATGGAAATTGCATGGTGAAAGTTTGTGATGATTCATCAAACTGTGCCAAAGTTATCAGCAAAACAAAAACGCTCTTCCAGTGAAAAATCTGACGTATTTTAGCTACACAATGCCACTGGCACTGTGCAATATATAACTACCCAGTGGCCACTGTGTAACATATAAAATGTACATGAAATATATACACACTTGCCCTAAAGTAACTATAACTCGCGCCCTTGTCATGCACTGCTAACTACCGCACATGACATATTCTATGACATCATTGATAACATCACTGCAATGTCTGAAATGACATTATCCATGATAACACTGCAACACTGCATGGCAGATTTGCAACTTATATGTTTTTTTAAGTGAATATATATGGTATTTTTAATTTAAAGTACGATAGTATTATTATTCCTAACTATAATGTTCCTTTGCCCTTTGTTTTTTTCATTGACTATATATATTTTCATTGAATATAAATATTAAATGAAAAGAACAAAAGATAAAGGGATATTATAGTTGGGTGAAAGTTTTAGTTAAAACATAACTTTTGGAATAACAAGACCACTGAAATTCACCAGTTATAGTTATCTCAAGTAACCATAACCCTTGCCCTAAAGTGATTATAACTCACACCCCCAACATGCACAGTGTTTTCATCAAGTATGTCATTTCAGATGTTGCTGTGAAGTTATCAATTATGTCATATAACATGTCATGAGTGATGTAATATGTGAGGTAATTAGCAGTGCGTGGCAAGAAATAGTGCTGTGCAGTACATCCAAAACAATCTCGTTTTCTAAATTTAATATAACACTGAGTAAAATGGTGACATTGTTTACAAAATCTTTTATATGTGTTTTTATATCATTACTATTGTTTGCAATATGGTGTTTTCTGCCTAACTGTTTACACCTGCAATCTTTCCAGACCAAAGCAACAATATCTGCACTGTATAAAACGGACAACATAGCATATTAAGGCTATTCGTTTTAGGTAGCTAACATTGTTTAGTTCTGTTTGCAGTTTTTCTTTCAGAAGTATAAGAAATTGCAAATATTAAAAAGTATAAGAGTAGCTTGTTCTAGGAATGTGTTCCTTTCGAAACATCTTTCACCATCTATTTTAAAGAATATTATTCTATTATTAACCTTTTAGACACACCTCAAAATGAATTGCCTTCCTACGCAAAATAGTGTCCTCATTACAGCTACTAAGGTTATTCAGTTTAGTGGGCAAACTCTGATTTGAGCCCCAAATGTGGATTACAAATTGGGTGCAAATATCCCTTGTTGCTGTTGCTCTTTGAATGAAGGAACAGACTGTCAATCGATCACTAATACTCATTTCAAGGTCTGCACTTAGAATTGACTGTATTATTGTGCACTTGATAACTATCACACCCTACAATAGTGGTAAATAGCAGGGCCGAATTACAGATAGTGTCCCATGGGCGTGATGGGTGTGTGCTCCCACTTTTTGCGTCCCAGAAGGGACTGAAGACTATTGTACGGCCCTCTTCTGTAATACGGATAGTGCTGGCTCACATGTAGTGACGGAACAATCTTTAAAGGCCTTATTTTCATGGGGGCGGGGTCCCCGATTAATGAGGGAATCACTTTGACTCTGCTCCTCCGTTGTATTATGGATGCAGGAGCAGAGGTAAACATGTCACTATCAGATGGTAGCCTTCTGGAGGAGTGAAAGGGGGTCACATGGACCTCCTCCAGATATACCCTTAGAGTCAGGTGCAGTCACTCACTGCATCTGCTTGCAAGGCGATCTCTCTCCCCTCTTCAAAGTGCAGGTGGGTTGCTGCCTGGATTGTGAAAGCTGGTGCCACTTTGAAGCAGATGCTCCAAATGTTCACTGAATGCGCTGAACTAGGGGCAGCAAAAGATCGTGACTGCCCTCAGGGTAGCACATTTATTGTTTTTTTAAGTTTGATTTTTTGAGGAATAGAAAAGGGGAGGAAGGGAAAGGGAAGGAAAGGAGAAGAATTACAGTAAGCAAATGGTAGAAATAAACATTAAAAAAAAAACATCATAAAAGTAAGCATTACAAGCATGAAAAAACATGAACATATCGTATAAATAGGAAACATTAAGCAAAGTACAATATATACGAATACAATAATAATAGCAATGAAGACATGTATGAATAGTCAGAGAATAAGGAAATCATGGGGGTTTGCGAACTTCAACTATGTCTGGAGCAGGAGAGGGAGGAACCGGAGCAGAGGTAGAGAGATATGTTACCAAAGGAAGCCAAAGTAGGTCACGTTTAATAGCCAAGGAAATGGGAGATACATAATTGGTGTCTAAACGATGGTTAAAACAAGTTGCATTCCACCAGGATTGAAAGGTAACATTCGTAGCTTGTTTCCAGATAGAGGTAATAACATGAAAAGCTATAGCCAGGAAAAGGTCAAGTAAAGGGTAATGGCTGGAGGGGCGAGGAAGTTCCGACGAGAGGGAACCAAGGAAAATTAGTGAGGGCGAAAAGGGGACCTGGAACTGAAAAATCTTTTGAATTTGCTTCCAGACCAACTGCCAGAACTGGGAAATAGGAGGGCAGTCGAATAACATATGTTTGAGATCAGCAGAGGGGGATGGACAGGACCAACAGGAAGAGGGAGTGTCTGTTGAGAAACGGGATAGAGCGAGTGGGGTAAATACAATTCTATGGTAAATGAAAAATAAAGTCTGGGTAGTATTAGCAGCTCTGGAGGTCTTATGGAGTTTAATCCAAATTTTGTCCCAAAAAAGTACCGGCCATGTCTGAGAAAAGTCCAGCTCCCAAGCAAGCTCAGTACGAGATTTTAATCTATCATTGGTAAGACGAAAAGAATTATATAAAGCGGAAACAGAAGGAGACGTGTCCAATAAAAGGGAAGTGGGTCTGTGATCTACCGGAATTTCGTTAGAGGATGGGAGAGTTTGAAGGTATGAAAGCAAGACTGGATAAAGGGTGTTATATTGCGTTCGGGCAGAAACGGGCAAAGAGAAAAGAGATTGAAGATGCTGAAATGAGAGAGGTTTACCTTGAGACAATATTTGAGATATCCAGGAGAGACCTCGAGAATGCCAAGTTCTCCAATATATAGTACGGTTGCGGATTTTGAGAAGAGCGTTATTCCAAATCGGCTGTTCGTGAAGAGAGAGAAGAGATGAGTAAGAGGAAGAGATGTATGGGGAAAGGAGGTTACGAGTGTGTGAAAGAATAGGTGAGCGAAGACGAGTTAAGGAAGATGTAAAAGACAAGAATTCCCGGAAGGTGAAAGGGGAAATGAAAGAAGATTCCATGCTTAACCAAACAGGGGGATGATGTGGCAAATTAGATGATAACCAGCGAGTCGATTGTTTCAGGGAAAAAGCGCGATGATATTGTTTGAAATCGGGAAAGCGCACTCCGGATTGAGCTTTGTCTTTACGTAAGGAAGAAAGGGCTATTCGGGACCGTTTACCATTCCAAAGGAATTTCAGTAATAGAGAATCAATTTTCTTAAAGAAAGAGAGGGGAATGTGTAGAAGAAGCATGGAAATAGTGTAAAGAAGTAGGGGAGACAGCATCATCTTTATAGAGTTGAGTCGACCCCACCAGGATAGAAAGAGCGGATGCCAACGAGTGATAGCTGTATCCATTTTCTTATATACATAATCAAAATTTAGTGTGAGAGTATCGGATATCAAAGGAGCAAACCAAACTCCCAGGTATTTAATTTTGGATGGTTGCCATGCAAAACCTGTAGAAGAAAAAAGATGTTTCTGACAAAGAAGATTTAAAGGTAGAATCTCACACTTATCGGCGTTCAAGCGATATCCGGAGACTGCCGAAAAAGCAGAAACCTGTTGAAGAAAAGAGGGAATGGAAATAGCCGGATCATAGCAATAGAAAAGAATATCATCGGCATAAACCGAGAGCTTGACTTGTTGGGGACCAAAAGGAAAACCAGAAATGGTGTCATCTAAACGAATTTTAGTAAGGAAGGGTTCTAAAGCTAAAATAAAAAGTAAGGGAGATAATGGGCATCCCTGTCTAACTCCTCTGTGTAAAGAGAAGTAATCCAAAGACATCCAATTAACAAAAATAGAAGCTTGGGGATTAGAATAAAGTAAAGAAATAACAGAAATGAATTTAGAGGGAATACCAATTCAACGTAAAGCCTGAAACATGAAATCCCACCCAATGCGATCGAAAGCCTTCTCCGCATCTAGGGAAATAGCTGCAAAAGGAAGAGTGAGTGAAGAAGATTTACCAAGTATGTTAAGAAAAACTCGGGAATTATCTGAGGAGAGACGCCCCTTGACAAAACCAGATGTAAAATAGGAGAAATCCGCAGCAGCGATCTTGTGATGAAAAGCAGCCACACTAGTCATGAAAAAAAATCCATAGAGACAAGAACAGCCAGGAATGTCAAACTGAAGGCAGTATTTGAAGTGAAGTGTCCTGACAGAGTGTCTCAATGCATGGGAGAACAGGAGCACAAAGTAGTGGGGAAAAGCGCTACAGGAATGTAGCACATAACAAAATACATGAAAGCAAAGTTCGTTGAGATTTAAAGGAGGCGCAGTAGGTCCAAAATAGTTCTGCGTGAGGAAGAAGGCGCCTCAGAAAAACCAGAAGAAAATAACAACAAAAGTCACCACCAAGGGTCAACGCTGCAGAAGAGTACAGGTGTGAATGAGAGGATAAGGACACGCATATTGGCCAGCCGTGGCTGAAAAAGCACTACTGATGCACAAAATGGCGGCTGGAGCGTGGAAATGAGACCTCACACAGGTTGCGTAGATAATGGTGACTGAAGCTGTGAGAATGAGACCCAAACGTATCTTGTACAGAATTTGAAAGACTTCCTGAGGAGGTTTTGGAAGAAACAACACAATAAAGGTGCAGTTATAAATGCTGTGAAGCGCTGCTGCAGTAGATTACATGGCCGTATTAGACTGAAAATGCCTCATAGAGTAGCATAAATGAAGCTTGAGAAGGAAGGCGCTTCCATAAAGCCAGTTGTAAGTCTGAGAGGCTTACCAAGGAGCGCAGCGTTGATGAAGTCGTCAGTTGAGCAAAGGAGTGCTTGCAGAGAGAGAAGTGCGGGAGAGCGGGCCGCCGCTGGAATGGGCGGCCGGCGCACAAAATGGCGGCAGCAGCCGCGAAACAAAACTCCTCGGCAACTCCTTCGTTTACCTGCGAAATCGGAAACAGTGAGGGCGCCGGGCTCTGCTCACGTTCCGATTCACGGGACGGCGCTCATTATGTGGAAAGTCGCCGGTAAAGTGCCCGTTCTGTGGAGACGGGAGTCGGTCGGTGCTGGAGCGCTCGGTTTACGCCGCCATCTAGGCCGGCGTCCAAGCCACGCCCCAGCACATTTATTGTAACAGGGCGCATTGTCGCTATATGCGCTCGGCGCACCTGTTTAAAGGTGCGCCATGGTGCAAACAAAGTCAGTGCACTATATCACAGATATAGGCCTTGGTGCACATTATGTGCACTCGATTGTGCTCTTTTTGTAATAGGAGCCTGAGTACTGTGACTGCCCCTTGTACGGTACTGTTTAAATGCACCTTACCTTTCAGGGTTTTAGGTTATTGCTGTTATCCCTGCCTAGACTCAGGTCTCTGATCTGCAGGACACACTGACATCCCTGGAAGGACTTTAACCTATTCTCCTGCCTTGACATCTCACAGTGCAGTGTATCAGTCTAGCCTTCCTCTTGTGTATGAAATCGCCTTAAAAAGTGATTGCAATTAGTGAAGTCAAAACAAGAGCCTCAATTGGCAGGACTCTCTGCTAAGAGATTTAAGGACACAGTCTTCCGTGGTATCGCATCAGAAAAGACTTTGAATTTCAGAAAGCTGAGACACTTGTATCTAGTTGTGTCCTCGCTGTGAGTGCAGTGCGCACATCTGCTTTCAAGTCTGCCGAACACATCTGCCGAACACAATTTCAAGGTCAATGAGACAGCTAACAAACCTGCGTGGGGCTTATTATCTCCCTGAGTAGTTGCAGCTCATATTTTTCTCACGAGCAGGTTTTTCAGAGTGCGCCTGTAGTTTTTCCTCCCCTTTTCGTCAAATTCTGCTGCTGTGCTTCACGATGCATTCAGTATCATGTAGTCACAATTAACGAGAATGAAGGCGGTCAGCTTGGGCAGTAGCAGGCGGCTGCCAGTGCGCAGGGCCTTGCAGTGGGCACCGCTCCCTTCGTTATGCTGGTAGTACCTGGCATTGCAGTTTACACACCGATCGTGAGTTCATTTTTCATTAATTAGATTTTGTGCACCATTTTATTCTTTACATTTGAGAATTACTCACCAACGAACGGCAGTATAGATTGATTATTAGACGTCAGAGGCAGAATAATCCTATTTGATATATGTTCTGAATCTTATCACAAGCCATGTGCAAAGTAGTGGGAAGAATGGATGAAACTTCCAATACTATCTGCACTTTACTTTAAAACAACTGCAGAATATATTTATGTCTCTGTGCAGTACAATATTCAACACAATACGAACCTATTGAGGTGTAATTGATTAGTGCTAGACGGAGATTTATCTTATTCAAGGTGCAGGGCATTGATAGAACATATATGTGTATGAATATGAGACCGGCAATTTCCTTGAATGTGTTTGACCTGTATCTGTAAAGGGTAGGGCTCCTTGGGACTTTGTCTAGTTCACCTTCTTGTAGAAACTGGAACCTCATTCTAAGATCAATAATGGTGACATTATTCTTTTCTTACCTTTTTAATTGGAAAGCCAACTTCCGTTCCCTAAAAACGAAAAGGGTGTTGTTAATTGTCAATTTCTCCTTTCCCTCCCACAACTTAAATTAATAGTAGTGACCAAAACAAACCCTATCACTCCGGCATTGCAACAATAGTGAAAAAACATCCAAATGATTCAAGGACCCACATAATTTGTGTACAGTTGAAAGGAGGACATGGCTATCTGTGGTGAACTCATTCCATATGTGCCATTGCAGAACACCTACAGAAAGTGTAGGCCTCCAGTGATAGGACCCTATGCAGTAGTCACAGCATCCGTTCTTCACTGACTGACCGTAAGTAGGCCATACATCTCGCTACACGGTGGCAAGAGTTTGTATTCTTTAGAGTTGCAACTGTGAGTCGAGTACCTGCGAGCTCACAGCCACCACTTTACTTGGTGTAAAACAGCTAAAGAGAGGGGACGCCCACAAATTAGAGGAATTGCATCTCCAGGGAACGAGGGACAAATAGGAACCAGGAATTAAATGACTAAGGCAATGCAGATGGATGGTGGACACCCTTAGCCACTGAACAGTAAGTAGCACCTACTGATGTCATTGCAGGTTAGATGGGTTTTCTCATAGAATTGAAAAAAACTATGTCTACAAAGACAGTGAGACTCCAAAACCTTAGTTTCCGCATTTGGCACTATCCATGCAAAGTTCCCATAGGCACACTAAGAAGTAATACATTATGCATAGCACAGGCATTTACTTAGACGAGGCAGCCACTCAGCCTTCTTTTTGTTGTCGGTCAACAAAATGAAGACTAATTTGTGGTAAAAGTATTGATCTGTAGCTGTCCATTTCACACAAACAAATCAATTTTCCTGTCAAACACAGTAAATATTCTCTCCGCTTTCGATTGCTTGAGACCCGAGATGGTCTTCTTCTCGGGCAGTGAGTTGTTAACTGCAGTCTGTCTTTCCTCCCCATTAAGTGAGCATATCGTGTGTCAGTGTCAGATACTGTTAGGGGCGAATGGCACAAAACACTACATCGGATGATTGGCAGCACTGTATGTACAGTGTGATAAGAATGTGAACACATTTGTTTGTTCAGCTGTTAACTCTGCCCAACCTAAACGAGTAGTCTCAGTAATTTGTAATTTTAAATTCTCAGAATTGCACTGTCAATTCTGTGTGTACGAATATTGCATTAGGGTTTGTTTTTTTTAAGACGTTGGTGCTTGCTTTATTTCAACCGTGACCACTGCTTTGAGTATTGTCAGTGATGCATTTGCATTAAGCCTTTCCTCTGCAAATTAAAGGTTCTTTCCAATTTTGACAGTACATTTATTTATCACAATTAGCAGTTTTGCTGCCTTATTAAAGATTTTTTAGAGGCCATGCCATTCCACATGCTTTCAAAGAGCACATCAAAAGATGTGCAATATGCTAAGGATTAAGCCACAATGTCGGCGCAGTGAACCATTTCAATTTAATTTGAAAAAGCCCATTTTATCTAAGCTTTTTGTGGCAAAAAGTACAAAAAGTTAGAGTTGAGTGAATTACAACATACACCCGATGACTGCTTATAATAATGGGAAAAACCCTGGTGCCAAAACCATGATTAAACGAATTCTGTGTCGTCCAACCTTCAAAGAGGGACTAGTGCCCCTCTTTATCTGTTTTAAAACATCATTATGATCAAAACAAAGTGTTTTTAAGTTGCAATAAGTTTTTAATTTTAGCCCATCTACAATATTTTACACTCTTTTAATCATCTCTTTTTTATACTCGCTCGAAGCTGTGCCTGTTTTTATTTTGTCGTGTGACTCCATGGAAGACATAGTCATGATTTGGTCAAACGCGGGGAAGACTGGGTGTAAAATTCACCTTTTCTTAAAAAATTTGAGTTTGTCTTTTTTCATTTTTTTGCGTGTGGCACAAGGTTTATGTTAAATATCACTTCTGCATGCTGCTCTCACTGTTCATATCTCGGTGATATAACAACTGTCCATGTGTTACCAGATCTCCCCGAAAAAAATCAGGACTAAAGCAGAAAAGGAAGGTAAGTACCTATAGTAATAACTAATGCAACAAAATAGCCTAAACTTCCCTGTAGCATAGGCTATATCACAGGAAAATAATGCTTTTGAAATGCCACCTATGGCCCAGATTTATCGAACCTTTGTCCCAATGCTCCATCACAAAAAAGTGAGGCAAGGTGTGTAAAGGCTTGAATTGGGATTTACTTTCCTGCTCAAATCATGGTCTGCATTGCAAAGTGCTTTGTGGTACTTTGTTTTACTTTACTTCAAGGGGTGTTATTTTATGGGTTAATCACAGAAACTGAGGTAGCAGTGTTTAGACAATAGCTGCATATCCAACAGAACAGTACTTGTTTACCAGCTATTACAAAAGACAGTATTCAAAGAACAGGTGCTGCCACAATGACATATACCCTGCTACCTAAAGGTAACTATAAAGCTTCCGGCCAACAAGGCCTTGGGTAGTAACAGAGAAAATGCATGGCAGAGCACTCAACGCGTTTTGCACTGTAATCAATGTTCACATTATTCACAATGGAAATTGATTTGAGTGCTTCGATGTACATTTTCTCTAACTTCTTCTGTAGAAGGTTACCTAGGGGGCTCCCATGTACCCAATGCCCATGGATTTTGACACAAAGCCCTATCTTCTAAAGAAGGTGGGCAGGAAATTGCTCCAAAACGAAACGCCCCTCGAGGCAGGCATCAAGGGCTAGATGTAGGTAGAAAAGATTTACCGATTTTAAATTACCGAATTTTACCGATTCGGTAATTTAAAATCGGTAAATCTATGGCTCCGAAATGTAGGTATTCCAGATGTGCTGGAATACCGAATCGGATGAATTCGGTATTTACCGATTCGGTAAATACCGAATCGGTAATGCCCATTCATTCCTATGGGCTTTGAAGCCCATAGGAATGAATGGGCATTACCGATTCGGTATTTACGGAATCGGTAAATACCGATTTACACAAGGGTGCAGGGGGTGTCACTTTGACACCCTCTGACACCCCCAAAACAGGCACGGGTGCCATGTGGCAGGCATACCTGCCCTAAGGGCAGGTCTGCCTGTCACTTGGCATAGGTGTGCATGCACACATGTGCATGCACACCGGAATCGGTATTTTACCATCAAATTGGATTTGATGGTAAAATACTGATTCGTTAAGGCTCCTGGGACTCTGAAGAGTCCCACCTACATATGGGTGGCTCCGAATCGGTAAATTTACCGATTTCTTATTTTACCGAATCGGTAAAAATACCGAATCGGTAATGTTACCGATTCGGTAAAATAATGCCCCCTACATACCATTCGCCTATTTACCGATCGGTAACGGCCGAAAATACCGATTTTCGGCCATTACCGACCGACCTACATCGGGCCCTAAGTTTGGTAAAAGTTTTCTTGTCTCAAAACTTTGTATAGCGTAGTATTTCCTACTGGAAGTGTAATCTTGCAGTGGAAAATCTATGTTTGACATCATCCATACATCATTGCACTATAGTGCAAGGTTGTGTGCATTGGCGTAAGGCAGGTTAAAATGCATCAGCACAGAGAGAGAGAATCAGCACCATATTGTAGTAGAAATACCCTGTTCTACTCTCTTCCTTTCATGTCATGCAGTGCAGAAAGTGTGATCACATACTCACTGCGACCCTGAGGCACTTGCTGTAATACAGCACCTGCAGTACTATATAGTTGAACTTTCAGACAGATTCAACTATCAAGCCTAAACAGACTCTTCAGTTGGTCCTGGTATTAGGCCACCTGGATCAGTGGGTTAGCCAGTGATACATGGAAATTCATGGAGTCATCTTTAGGCATAACATGACTGATAAAATAATTCAGAACAAAATACTTGATTCTTGTGCACGAATATATCATTCTGTTTATGTGACTTTGCAATTTAGCCAATAACTTTATGGCTCTTTTTTGTTCAGGCTAGTTGAGAACCAAGGTTTGCCAATGTATTGGTTATCGTGCACAAGCAGAGTTTGCATGCTACAACCTGACAGACCAAGTAGTCATGCAATTTTTTGGTGAGAATGAGAATATTTGGCAGGTAACAGTGGAGATCTTTGGTAATTTGCGCTCTAGGATGAGTTGGTTTCCCAGCAACCATATCAAAGTCTAGGAGAGTTATGTATATCTTAATTTTTTAAAATAGTGCTACATTGTCACTGGCATACTTATTTTAATTCCTGGCACATGATGGCCATCAATGTTGGTTTTGGCTGGTTGTTGGGGAATCTTGGCATATTGTCGACTTGCAAGGCCTGATGACATCAGCCTCTGTCATACTGCTGGCCCAGGCAAAATGTTTGATATAGGTGCCACATTTTGGGAGGACCATGCAAGATGGAAGCCTTTGCAGTATCATTGTAATCCGTACCATGATACCTGAATCAAATGCACAATGTTGATAATTGTTTGCTTATTGTGATGATCACTGGTATTTTTGTTTCATGCCTAATGATAAAGCTCGTCCTTGCTCTATGGTCTTAATTCCTGGCATATTGTGTGCCTCCTCTGTATGACAATGTCTATCTTTGGCTTAATTCTGATCCTGACTGAATGGTGGACATTTTTCACATACTGGAATCCATGGTCGCCGCAGAACACCTCTGTCATCACAGCCACCCCTTTGGGTTTCAGGAACCAACATCCTGGGGGAGGAGACCTAGCACCTCACCCAGGATGTGCATTGTTGCAGGCCCAGGAGAGTGGAGGGCTCTAGACCCTGGTGTCCAGCAACATGTCTGCTGTGTGGCAGCCTAGGCAGCCTCTCAGACAAGATGTGGATTGTAGGTTAGGTTCAGGGGGCAACTCTAAGTTGCCCTATGTCATGCATTTTACATTAAATCCCACACTGGCATCAGTGTGGGTTTAATGTGCTGAGAAGTTTGATATCAAACTTCTCAGTCTTCAGTGTAGCCATTATGGTGCTGTGGAGTTCGTGAGGACAACCTCCCAGCACCATATACTTTTAATGGCAACACTGCACTTACAGTGCCCAGGAAAGGCCCTTGGTACAGTAGGGGCACAGGGCTCATGCACCAGTGCCACACATCTGGCATAGTTCACCCAGCTAGAGGGGTGACTGAGGTATAGCAGGGCAGTGTTGTTTGTGGGCATGGCACACAGGGATGTGTGCCATGTCGACTCTCTGTTTAGTTCTGCACCAAGACGCTCAGCCTGCAACAGCAGTGCGTGGGTCTCAGGGTACAGGACCCCTAATTGCTGCAGCACTTAGGGCCTTTTCTGGTCACAGTGCCCTGGGTACCTAGGGTACCATTTACCAGGGGCTTACCTGTGGCCAGAGATGCCAATTGGGTTTAGGCTTCACCACAGTTTTAGGGAAGGAACACAGGCCCTGGGTACCTCATTGGCAGGACCCCAGGGCCCACTCAGTCAAAATACATCAGCAATTCAGCAAAAAGTGGGGTCATACCATGCAAGAAAGATGGCACTTTCTCACACAAGTGCACTCCGCCGTAATCCATGCCAGTCGTGGTCGAGACCTAGATCGAACTGCTCACCCTTTGGGAGATTGTGCACAGGCCCTTCATGCAGTTGCTACTCTCACACAGGAAAGAGACAGATATAAGTCACATTCTCCTCTTAAACCCCCTTCATCAGAAGAGAATATTCCCTAAACACAGAGAAAAAGCAATGCTTTATTATATCCTTTTTCTACGTCTTCTCCCTTCTTCATTCAAAGAGAACATACCTTTATCTTTTGTTAAATATACCTTCTTCATATATTGCTGGATTGATGAACACTTTCTGTTTCATTTGCCTTTTGAATAAGATGTCTAGATGAGTACCTGAACTTTTGCTTTTTTCTCTAATAAATTATATATGTATATATTTTATATTCTCCTCTGTTTTCCAACCCTTCTTCCAACATCTCTCAATATATCCATATGTTAGCATACTTTTTTCCTCAGAGCCTCTTTTTTAGCCTGTTTGCCTCAAATATAGAATTAAGATTATTGACTATATATATGAACACCCTCCTATCTGTTATGAATTGAATTTGTTATACAAATTTTATGAATTACAAATATAATTATGCTTTCTTTCTTAATCCCTTTTCACAGATTTTCTCTCCTCCTCTCTTATTTAACTAATAAATATGTTAGTTAGTTAATTATTTCCCTTCCTCTTTGATTTTCTCATCTCCTCTAACATTTAACTTTTAAGTTGGTTGTCTTGCTCCTCTCTCTTCAACCTTAATTCCGAATTCTATATTATTGTCAGAATATTGTTAATGTTACTATATAAATATATTTCTCGTCACTGACTTTGGGGGTCATTACAATGGCGGCTGGACTTTCGACCGACCGCCATCGTTGAGGTAGTGGGACTGGCCGCCTATGAGGCGGCCCACCCACCAACTGCATTACGATGTCCCCGCCACCGCAGCGGTCTCAGGCCCTATTTTTTGCATTGCGGCGGGGATGCAGTTAGCAGCTCCTGCCACTATGCAAAAAAGATTTTGACACAAAAAATTGCCACCCCACTTGTTCCGTTGGCCCTTTAGTTGTAGGCAACACATCAACTTTAGTTGGATATGTTAGGTATATTTATTTACCTTTGTTTTCAAGTCTTTTTATGAAAAAAATCATGGATTCACATGACAGAGAAGGAACACTGCACGTATAACATATATGTACATTAACTGAAATACAACATTTATCAAATGAAAAAAATCACAAAGTGAAACATACATTGGCTATACACAACAAAACATCTATACCAGTTTCAGACTGTTCAAAAAAGGCAAGTCAGATTTTCAAGCCTCAATAACCATCAATGAATGAAATCTTAAGAACAGTATTGGACAAAGTCAGATTTACAAGGAGATATCACAATGCACAAATGATATGAATCAAAAGCTCTCAATGGTGATGATTCTTTATCTCCTTTCATGCAGACGCATTTCGAACTCCAAACAGTAGTTATGGGTTCTCTTCAGGGCCTTGTCACTTCTGTCTGTATGTGTGTAAGAGAAAGGTAACAGTGTGTAAGTGTAACTTCCTATGGCCTCATTGTATTATACTGCTACTGGTATCACGCATTCAAATACCATTGTACCTTATTTGTAGCCGTAGTTATCCTATGGATGTTTGTACATCTTTTGGAGCTGCAGTCTAAAGGAAATTAAAATCAGATTGTCATTTTCTAGTAAGGTTCAGAGCTAGCCCTACGGTAACCTCTTGCCAAAACACTGCGGGACGTACCTTTCACTGTTTTGTGGTCCGTGTATGGGCTCTCCCTATGGTCCGGTGAAGTTTTTGGACCTGGGGGGAAGGCGGGGATAGGATTACTATCAATATGCTCATGTCGTAATCTCACTCGGTATAGTGGATTGTTGGAACAATCCTACCTTGTTCACGTGCACTGCGGGCTTAGGGAGCCGCTAACTCCATTATCAGCTGTCTGCGCTCGGGTTCTGTTTAAACGAATCCCGTGGTTAGTCCAGTAATATCCTTTCGTGTCACGCACTGTTGAGAAAAGGGGAGAATGCATTTTAGTCCCTGTAGCGGGAAACATTCTTTCATCCCGATCTCTCAAACCCGCTTTTGGCTCACCTCATTCTTCGCGACTTGCTCTCGCTCAGACTCCGTTCACTATGGAAGGCGGCGGCCCGGTTACCTGGTAACTAAAGACGGTTCCGGGCCCATGGGTGTTCTGGGATATGTAGTTGATTGGGAATGCGCGAAGCCCAGCACATTATGAGAGCATCGCTGTTTTGCTTCTCCAATGTTATACCCTTCAGTCAAGGGGGCCATCACACCCCCCGTGGAGCCCCACGCAATTATGGCATTATAGCCTAGACACTTCGGAGAGTGAGTTTAATCCATTTTGTGTGCTATTGAATTTTAGAATGAGGTATGCCTCTTTCCTAAGAAGTGTTTCTTCAATGTCAATTGGACCTTTATTGCCTGTTGGCGCTATTGTCCAGAGTACAGTCCATTTGAAGTCCATTTCACTGTGGTTTAAATCCAGGAAATGTTGGACCATGGGAGCGCTCGCAACTTTCCTCTTAATTCTTGATCTGTGTTGAGTGACCCGGCTATTAACCTGTTGGGTATTTTTTCCTATATAGATCTTCTGGCAGGCGCAAATGATCGCATAAACCACATTTCGTGTTTTGCAATTAGAGAAACTGACCTTTTTACATTTGACTCCCCTGTGTTCAAACTCAGACCCTTCAATTGTGGAGTCACATGATATGCAATTTCCACACTTGTGGTGCCCTTCAATTGGCTTAAGGCCCCATATAGATAGTAAATCGCTTTTGGGCTTTGGAGTTAACACATCTGCTCTGATGACGTCCTGGCCAATACTTTAGTTTTTCTTGTATGCGAACAACGGTCGCGGAAAGGGACATTCAAGTCCTTCTAGTAGGTGCCAGTTTCTCAGGACCATTTGTCTTACTTTATGTGTGTCTGGTCCAAACGTTGTCACACAAACCAACCAGTCCATATCTTGTTTAACCATTCTCTCAAGTAGGCACTCCCGAGGGGTATAATGTGCCCTTTTCTTGGAATTGTTTAGTAATTTCTTAGGGTAACCCCGATTCTTCATCTCATCGCAGAAACGAGTTGCGTGTTTTTCATATTCTGTCACCTCCGAACAGTTTCTTCGAATCCGAAGCAACTGTCCGTAGGGCAGATTATCTCTCAAGCTTCTTGGATGTGCACTTCGGTGGTGAAGGATAGTGTTTTTGTCCGTCTTTTTTCGAAAAAGAGAAGACTTCAGAAACCCATCCGTGCAACTTATCTCAAGGTCTAGGAATGTCATCTTCTCATTGCTGGACTCCAGTGAAAACTTAATATCATGGTGTCTGCCATTAATCCACAGGTGGAAGTCCACCAACTCTGCGCGGCTCCCCTGCCACAGGAGCCACACGTCGTCGATGTACCTCAACCATTGTTTAATGTGTTGGCTGAAGGGGTTGTTGGAGTAGATGAATCTATTCTCGTACTCCGCCATGTAGAGTATGGCCATCTCCGGCGCATACGGACAGCCCATGGCCGTACCTTTGATCTGCATAAAGAATTGGTCGTTAAACCTGAAGTAATTCTTTTTAAGCGTTATTTCAGCTAATTTCAGGATGAACGAGGTGGGGACCTGGTGGGGCCTGTCCCTTTTCTCAAGGTACAATTCTAGCACTTCTAGTGCCTCATCTTGGGGAATTTGGGTGTACAAGGACGTAACGTCCATTGTCACCATAAATTCTGTCATTGGATCAAATTGTGTTCCCTCAATTTTTAGTAAAAAGTCGGTGGTGTCCTTCAGATATGATTTTACATCACCAACAAAGGGCTTCAAAAAGAAATCAATGTATTTCGAAAGGGGTTCCAAACAAGACTCGCACCCGGAGACAATTGGTCGTCCTGGGGGCTCCTCCGGGTTTTTGTGGATTTTAGGTAAAAAAGTATAAAATCGGCGTTCTTGGAAATTTCTTTATCAAGAACTCACTTTCTTTTGGTCCCACAAATCCATCTTCCACACCATTTTTTATTATTTCACAGATTTGTCCCTGAATGGCCCGAACCTGGTCCTCCGGGAGTTCTCTGTACCATTCGGAATTATTTACCTGTGTAGCCCCTTCCTTAAGATATTTATCCTTAGACCAGATAACCACCGCTCCGCCTTTATCAGGGACAAATCTGTGAAATAATAAAAAATGGTGTGGAAGATGGATTTGTGGGACCAAAAGAAAGTGAGTTCTTGATAAAGAAATTTCCAAGAAGCCCAAAAGCGATTTACTATCTATATGGGGCCTTAAGCCAATTGAAGGGCACCACAAGTGTGGAAATTGCATATCATGTGACTCCACAATTGAAGGGTCTGAGTTTGAACACAGGGGAGTCAAATGTAAAAAGGTCAGTTTCTCTAATTGCAAAACACGAAATGTGGTTTATGCGATCATTTGCGCCTGCCAGAAGATCTATATAGGAACAAGCATTTACAATGCAATGGTTTTGCCTTTGTTAAAGTTAGAGCTATTGGCATTGCTCTTGACACTCTGAAGCTCCACTCTGCATTCTGAAGCTCCACTCTGCACTCTGAAGCTCCACTCTGCACTCTGAAGCTCCACTCTGAAGCTCCACTCTGAAGCTCCACTCTGAAGCTGCACTCTGAAGCTGCGCTCTGAAGCTGCACTCTGAAGCTCCACTCTGCACTCTGAAGCTCCACTCTGAATCTGAACTCTGAAGCTCCACTCTGAATCTGCACTCTGAAGCTCCACTCTGCACTCTGAAGCTCCACTCTGAATCTGAACTCTGAAGCTCCACTCTGAATCTGCACTCTGCACTCTGAATCTGCACTCTGAATCTCCACTCTGCACTCTGAAGCTCCACTCTGAATCTCCACTCTGCACTCTGAAGCTCCACTCTGAATCTCCACTCTGCACTCTGAAGCTCCACTCTGCACTCTGAAGCTCCACTCTGCACTCTGAAGCTCCACTCTGCACTCTGAAGCTCCACTCTGCACTCTGAATCTCAACTCTGAAGCTCCACTCTCCACTCTGAATCTCCACTCTGAAGCTCCACTCTCCACTCTGAATCTCCACTCTGAATCTCCACTCTCCACTCTGAAGCTCCACTCTGAAGCTCCACTCTGAAGCTCTACTCTGCACTCTGAAGCTCCACTCTGAAGCTCCACTCTGAAGCTCCACTCTGAAGCTCCACTCTGAAGCTCCACTCTGCACTCTGAAGCTCTACTCTGCACTCTGAAGCTCCACTCTGAAGCTCCACTCTGAAGCTCCACTCTGAAGCTCCACTCTGAAGCTCCACTCTGCACTCTGAAGCTGCACTCTGAAGCTCCACTCTGAAGCTCCACTCTGAAGCTCCACTCTGAAGCTCCACTTTGAAGCTCCACTCTGAAGCTCCACTCTGAAGCTCCACTCTGAAGCTCCACTCTGAAGCTCCACTCTGCACTCTGAAGCTCCACTCTGAAGCTCCGCTCTGAAGCTCCACTCTGAAGCTCCGCTCTGAAGCTCCACTCTGAAGCTCCACTCTGCACTCTGAAGCTCCACTCTGAAGCTCCACTCTGAAGCTCCACTCTGCACTCTGAAGCTCCACTCTGAAGCTCTGCTCTGAAGCTCCACTCTGAAGCTCCACTCTGAAGCTCCACTCTGAAGCTCCGCTCTGCACTCTGAAGCTCCACTCTGAAGCTCCACTCTGCACTCTGAAGCTCCACTCTGAAGCTCCAATCTGCACTCTGAAGCTCCACTCTGAAGCTCCACTCTGCACTCTGAAGCTCCACTCTGAATCTGCACTCTGAAGCTCCACTCTGCACTCTGAAGCTCCACTCTGAAGCTCCACTCTGCACTCTGAAGCTCCACTCTGAAGCTCCACTCTGCACTCTGAAGCTCCACTCTGAAGCTCCACTCTGCACTCTGAAGCTCCACTCCGAAGCTCCACTCTGAAGCTCCACTCTGAAGCTCCACTCTGAAGCTCCACTCTGCACTCTGAAGCTCCACTCTGAAGCTCCGCTCTGAAGCTCCGCTCTGAAGCTCCACTCTGAAGCTCCGCTCTAAAGCTCCACTCTGCACTCTGAAGCTCCACTCTGAAGCTCCACTCTGCACTCTGAAGCTCCACTCTGAAGCTCCACTCTGCACTCTGAAGATCCACTCTGCACTCTGAAGCTCCACTCTGAATCTGCACTCTGAAGCTCCACTCTGCACTCTGAAGCTCCACTCTGAAGCTCCACTCTGCACTCTGAAGCTTCACTCTGAAGCTCCACTCTGAAGCTCCACTCTGAAGCTCCACTCTGCACTCTGAAGCTCCACTCTGAAGCTCCACTCTGAAGCTCCACTCTGAAGCTCCACTCTGAAGCTCCACTCTGCACTCTGAAGCTCCACTCTGCACTCTGAAGCTCCACTCTGAAGCTCCACTCTGAAGCTCTACTCTGCACTCTGAAGCTCCACTCTGAAGCTCCACTCTGAAGCTCCACTCTGCAGCTCCACTCTGCAGCTCCACTCTGAAGCTCCACTCTGAAGCTCTACTCTGCACTCTGAAGCTCCACTCTGAAGCTCCACTCTGCAGCTCCACTCTGCAGCTCCACTCTGAAGCTCCACTCTGAAGCTCCACTCTGAAGCTCCACTCTGCACTCTGAAGCTCCACTCTGCACTCTGAAGCTCCACTCTGAAGCTCCACTCTGAAGCTCCACTCTGAAGCTCTACTCTGCACTCTGAAGCTCCACTCTGAAGCTCCACTCTGCAGCTCCACTCTGCAGCTCCACTCTGAAGCTCCACTCTGAAGCTCCACTCTGAAGCTCCACTCTGAAGCTCCACTCTGAAGCTCCACTCTGCACTCTGAAGCTCCACTCTGAAGCTCCACTCTGCACTCTGAAGCTCCACTCTGCACTCTGAAGCTCCACTCTGCACTCTGAAGCTCCACTCTGAAGCTCCACTCTGAAGCTCCACTCTGAAGCTCCACTCTGAAGCTCCACTCTGCACTCTGAAGCTCCACTCTGAAGCTCCGCTCTGAAGCTCCACTCTGAAGCTCCACTCTGAAGCTCCACTCTGCACTCTGAATCTGCACTCTGAAGCTGCACTCTGAAGCTCCACTCTGAAGCTCCACTCTGAAGCTCCACTCTGAAGCTCCACTCTGCACTCTGAAGCTCCACTCTGAATCTGCAATCTGAAGCTCCACTCTGAATCTGCACTCTGAAGCTCCACTCTGAATCTGCACTCTGAAGCTCCACTCTGAAGCTCCACTCTGAAGCTCCACTCTGAATCTGCACTCTGAAGCTCCACTCTGAAGCTCCACTCTGAAGCTCCACTCTGAAGCTCCACTCTGAAGCTCCACTCTGAAGCTCCACTCTGCACACTGAAGCTCCACTCTGAAGCTCCACTCTGAAGCTCCACTCTGAAGCTCCACTCTGAAGCTCCACTCTGAAGCTCCACTCTGCACTCTGAAGCTCCACTCTGAATCTGCACTCTGAAGCTCCACTCTGAATCTGCACTCTGAAGCTCCACTCTGAATCTGCACTCTGAAGCTCCACTCTGAAGCTCCACTCTGAAGCTCCACTCTGAAGCTCCACTCTGCACTCTGAAGCTCCACTCTGAAGCTCCACTCTGAAGCTCCACTCTGAAGCTCCACTCTGAAGCTCTACTCTGCACTCTGAAGCTCCACTCTGAAGCTCCACTCTGAAGCTCCACTCTGCACTCTGAAGCTCCACTCTGAAGCTCCACTCTGCACTCTGAAGCTCCACTCTGAAGCTCCACTCTGAAGCTCCACTTTGAAGCTCCACTCTGAAGCTCCACTCTGAAGCTCCACTCTGCACTCTGAAGCTCCACTCTGAAGCTCCACTTTGCACTCTGATGCTCCACTCTGAAGCTCCACTTTGCACTCTGAAGCTCCACTCTGAAGCTCCACTCTGAAGCTCCACTCTGAAGCTCCACTCTGAAGCTCCACTCTGCACTCTGAAGCTCCACTCTGAAGCTCCACTCCGAAGCTCCACTCTGCACTCTGAAGCTCCACTCTGAAGCTCCACTCTGCACTCTGAAGCTCCACTCTGAAGCTCCACTCTGAAGCTCCACTTTGAAGCTCCACTCTGAAGCTCCACTCTGAAGCTCCACTCTGCACTCTGAAGCTCCACTCTGAAGCTCCACTTTGCACTCTGAAGCTCCACTCTGAAGCTCCACTCTGAACCTGCACTCTGAAGCTCCACTCTGCACTCTGAAGCTCCACTCTGAAGCTCCACTCTGAAGCTCCACTCTGCACTCTGAAGCTCCACTCTGAAGCTCCACTCTGAAGCTCCACTCTGAAGCTCCACTCTGAAGCTCCACTCTGAAGCTCCACTCTGCACTCTGAAGCTCTACTCTGAAGCTCCACTCTGCACTCTGAAGCTCAACTCTGAAGCTCCACTCTGAAGCTCCACTCTGAAGCTTCACTCTGAAGCTCCACTCTGAAGCTCCACTCTGAAGCTCCACTCTGAAGCTCCACTCTGCACTCTGAAGCTCCACTCTGCACTCTGAAGCTCCACTCTGCACTCTGAAGCTCCACTCTGCACTCTGAAGCTCCACTCTGAAGCTCCACTTTGAAGCTCCACTCTGAATCTGCACTCTGAAGCTCCACTCTGCACTCTGAAGCTCCACTCTGAAGCTCCACTCTGCACTCTGAAGCTCCACTCTGAAGCTCCACTCTGAAGCTCCACTCTGCACTCTGAAGCTCCACTCTGCACTCTGAAGCTCCACTCTGAAGCTCCACTCTGAAGCTCCACTCTGAAGCTCCACTCTGCACTCTGAAGCTCCACTCTGAAGCTCCACTCTGAAGCTCCACTCTGAAGCTCCACTCTGAAGCTCCACTCTGAAGCTCCACTCTGCACTCTGAAGCTCCACTCTGAAGCTCCACTCTGAAGCTCCACTCTGAAGCTCCACTCTGAAGCTCCACTCTGCACTCTGAAGCTCCACTCTGAAGCTCCACTCTGAAGCTCCACTCTGAAGCTCCACTCTGCACTCTGCACTCTGCACTCTGGAATCTGAATCTCCACTCTGCACTCTGAATCTCCACTCTGCACACGCAATTTTGGGTGGGCGACAGGTAAAACACCAAGGCTGTCTAACCTTGATTCCACCTCATATCTCTTTCATGAACCACCATACATGTCCTGCCCATTTATTTCACTCATGCATGGGTTTTTTTAATCCCTGCTTTCTCCCTTTGTCAGCGTTTTACCGTCATTTTCTTTATCAGTCTTCACCCCGTTTCTCTCTCTTATTTTGGATGGAGGCTGGTGTTAAAACAATAATAAGTGCGGGTTTTCAAATACGAGCGCTGGTGGACCCCTGCAACCAGCTCAGCTGCTCAAAGTAAGCACGGTATAATCTTCATGCCTCCTACTTTCCCTGCAGCCAACCATCTCCTCGGATGACGGGCTGCCGGCGATACCTCCCTGCAGCTTGGTTTGACCTTCATGCCCTTTCCCGGCGGGTGCCCTCAATCCCGGACCAGATTCGGGGGCGTTCCCGAGAAGAGGCTTTCGGCTGACGTCGGCAAAAGCCAAAGAATCTCGGGAACGCCCCCGTGTCTGGTCCGGCATTGACGGACAGGCCCCTCGTCCAATGGCTAGGCTCCATTTATGGAGCCAGCCAATGAATGACGAGGGCCGACCCAAACCCACACACAGTACTCATTAGGTTTTCGCCTGCGCAAAAAAAGATGCGCAGAGCGCATCTTTTTGGCGAGGCAAAACCTAAAAACTACCCAACAGGTTAATAGCTGGGTCACTCAACACAGATCAAGAATTAAGAGGAAAGTTGCGAGCGCTCCCATGGTCCAACATTTCCTGGATTTAAACCACAGTGAAATGGACTTCAAATGGACTGTACTCTGGACAATAGCGCCAACAGGCAATAAAGGTCCAATTGACATTGAAGAAACACTTCTTAGGAAAGAGGCATACCTCATTCTAAAATTCAATAGCACACAAAATGGATTAAACTCACTCTCCGAAGTGTCTAGGCTATAATGCCATAATTGCGTGGGGCTCCACGGGGGGTGTGATGGCCCCCTTGACTGAAGGGTATAACATTGGGGAAGCAAAACAGCGATGCTCTCATAATGTGCTGGGCTTCGCGCATTCCCAATCAACTACATATCCCAGAACACCCATGGGCCCGGAACCGTCTTTAGTTACCAGGTAACCGGGCCGCCGCCTTCCATAGTGAACGGAGTCTGAGCGAGAGCAAGTCGCGAAGCATGAGGTGAGCCAAAAGCGTGTTTGAGAGATCGGGATGAAAGAATGTTTCCCGCTACAGGGACTAAAATGCATTCTCCCCTTTTCTCAACAGTGCGTGACACGAAAGGATATTACGGGACTAACCACGGGATTCGTTTAAACAGAACCCGAGCGCAGACAGCTGATAATGGAGTTAGCGCCTCCCTAAGCCCGCAGTGCACGTGAACAAGGTAGGATTGTTCCAACAATCCACTATACCGAGTGAGATTACGACATGAGCATATTGATAGTAATCCTATCCCCGCCTTCCCCCCAGGTCCAAAAACTTCACCGCGCCATAGGGAGAGCCCATACACGGACCACAAAACAATGAAAGGTACGTCCCGCAGTGTTTTGGCAAGAGGTTACCGTAGGGCTAGCTCTGAACCTTACTAGAAAATGACAATCTGATTTTAATTTCCTTTAGACTGCAGCTCCAAAAGATGTACAAACATCCATAGGATAACTACGGCTACAAATAAGGTACAATGGTATTTGAATGCGTGATACCAGTAGCAGTATAATACAATGAGGCCATAGGAAGTTACACTTACACACTGTTACCTTTCTCTTACACACATACAGACAGAAGTGACAAGGCCCTGAAGAGAACCCATAACTACTGTTTGGAGTTCGAAACGCGTCGGCATGAAAGGAGATAAAGAATCATCTCCATTGAGAGCTTTTGATTCATATCATTTGTGCATTGTGATATCTCCTTGTAAATCTGACTTTGTCCAATACTGTTCTTAAGATTTCATTCATTGATGGTTATTGAGGCTTGAAAATCTGACTTGCCTTTTTTGAACAGTCTGAAACTGGTATAGATGTTTTGTTGTGTATAGCCAATGTATGTTTCACTTTGTGATTTTTTTCATTTGATAAATGGTGTATTTCAGTTAATGTACATATATGTTATACGTGCAGTGTTCCTTCTCTGTCATGTGAATCCATGATTTTTTTCATAAAAAGACTTGAAAACAAAGGTAAATAAATATACCTAACATATCCAACTAAAGTTGATGTGTTGCCTACAACTAAAGGGCCAACGGAACAAGTGGGGTGGCAATTTTTTGTGTCAAAATATTTATAAGGTCCAGCCTTCCCCATTATCTAAGGACCTAACTCCTTTCACCCTAAAAAACTATGCAAAAAAGAGGCACTTGCTTATCCTGCACTACGTAGAAGGCAACATGTGGTGCCTGCCACATGGTGCAGGGATATGTAGGGGGCACCATAGGTGGCCTCCAGTGGCCTGCCCCAGCCCCAGGGATTGTGGGGGGTCTGATAGGGGCTCCTAAATCAATTTCCGTCAGCCCTTTTGTGTCAGGTTGACAGCTGCAGAACAACTGGCGGAAAGGGATATTATAATCCCTTCTGCAGTGCCTTGCTGGCAACGCCGTAATGCTGGCCTTACGGGGCGGTCCGACAGGGGGTCGTAGAAAGACCATCTGTCGGGAACATGGCGGTCAGTCTATCCGACCGCCGCCTGTCCGCCCGCCATAGTTATATGGCGGGGAAAAACCTCATTCTGATGGTAGAGAGCCTGCCACCCACAGGCTGTTGGTGGCGGGCCCTCCACCATCGTAATGAGGCCCTTTCTTACTGGATGCGGCTACTCCGGGCTGAATAGCCCGTAAGCCTAGACCTGCAGTAAACAATTCCATCCAACTGCAAGAGGCGCTGTGTTATCCCCGAGAGGCGCTGTGTTATCCCCGCACAGTACATCTACCACTTTTTCTCCTTGTATTCTCTTTTGCTTTTTCTTACTATTGCTTACTTTTCCGTATGACATATAAGTGACTCTTTCACTACCTTATTAACCTCCTTATATTTCCTAGAAGAATATTCATCCTTTAATTTTCTCCTTACCAGAAATTTATTTAATTTCTTCACCTTCTTTCTTCCTTTTCTCCACCCTCCACTTGCATAGTCTCTTCTTTTATCTTCGCTTATCTCTTATTTTCCCTCTCTCTCGTGATTTCTCCCCAATACTTATCCAGCCTCTATTTAAATACTTCTCATCCCTCACATCAGTTCTTTCTTTTAAATTAACCTCTCTATACTTCTAACGCACATATGGCAGGGAACACACCCTCTTCCTCTCATCCATTTCTCATAATCACATGGATCATTAATAGCCTCTTGCATTTTTATAAAACACAAAAAAGTACTCTCTTACCTAAAAAAGAAAATAACTGAAATTGCTCTCTTACAAGAGATTCATCTTGATGCTCTGGAATCATCTAAGTTACACCGAGAATGGGTGGGAAAAGTAATTCATTGCGGATTGACACCACAATCCCCTCCTGAGACGAACCAACCACGGAAATGTGGTGTGGCTATTCTTTTACACAAATCCCTACCTATTTCAATTAATACCGTGATTGATCCTGAGGGAAGATATGTCTTTTCTAAGTTAAAAATCGGAGAAAAGATCTTTTGAGTTGGCTCAGTAAATGCTCCAACAGGTGCCAAGCCCTGTTAATTTCTCAGACCGAACTGTCTACTCATGAAGATTGGTGCATCCAGTTATATTATTGGTGGCAACTGGAATTTGGCCAGTGATGCAATTTTAGATAGAACACGCCCCTTGGACAGATGTAATGCTTGTGAAGAGCTTTACTGGGCGATATAACAACGGACCATGGCTAGTAGATCAACAGCGCCTCTGTCATCCCTTAGATCAAGAATATTCCTTTCTTTCCTCTGTTCATGGCAAAAAATCCAGAATAGATTTTTTTTATTTATTTTCCATTCAGTAGTTGCAATTACTAATGAATCACATATTTTAGAAGCCACTGTTTCTGATCACCCTCCAGTTCTTCACGCCTTAGAAGTAGGCTTAACCTCTCCAGGTCGAAAACCAATGCACAGGAACATTTAAAGGGACCGTTCACCCCAGGTAAACCCAATTACATTCTCATCTCTCTGAATATCTAATCAATAATAAATCATCAGTTACTTCTTCTAGAACAGTTTGGGCAGCCGTGAAAGCAACTATTCACAGACAGTTAATGAGAGTTGCAGCTGCGGCCAATAAATCAGCATCTTTGTGTCGTATTGAACTTGAGGCTCAAATTATTTCTCTTACTTGTTTGTATACTTCTTGTCCTACGGTAATCAACCACAAAAGCCTAGAATTGGCTAAAATGGCCCCTCATAATTTACATACTTCCAAAGCAGAGTATGCTCTTGAGTGTCTAAGAGGTAAACATTATGAAAAAGGTAAGTAAGCAGGTTGATTACTCGCAGCACAACGTAAACAATGTGAAGCTTCCATGACTACATCTGCAATACAAACAGATGAGGTGAAATTCTCACTAACCGCAAAAAATAGTAAATACTTTTGCATCCTTTTTATAAAGAACTTTACACTCCTGAAAATCCAGCAACTGAAGATCAAATAACTGTTTACCTCAAGAATATTGATCTTCCTTGTCTTACAGATGAGGACAGGCATTTACTTAGTGGTGACATTAGTAAGGAAGAAGTAGCTGCAGCCATCTCCAAATTACCTTATCATAAATCTCCAGGTGAAGATGGATTCCCTGCGGAATATTATAAATGGTCTGGGGAAGAAACAATTGATACTCTTCATTCTGCTTTTCATGAAGCTGTCCAGACATCTTCTCTTGGTCTTATTTCTAATAAGGTATTAATTGCAGTTATTCCGAAGCCGGGCAGGGATCTGCCCGCTTATGGTAGCTACCACCCTATCTCCTTAATAAATGGTGATTTTAAAATGTTGTCAAGTATTCTTGTGGCAACACTCCGCAAAGTCATTCCTTCTCTAATACAATTCATAGGTTGGCTTTGTCCCCGGTCGTCATCTACAAATCACCCCTGAACACTAGCCCATACTTTATGTACTGCAAGGGAAATGACGGAATATGCAGTTGCTCTTTCCCTGGACGCAGAGAAAGCATTTGACCTTATCGATTGGGTCTATCTTTTTGCCACCTGACACATTTTGATTTAGGAGATACGTTTATTTCTATCATTAGCTTAGTATACGACAATCCCACAGTCCAGGTCAACTGTGGGGGTTTTCTCTCTGACCCCTTAACCATCCAAAGAGGTACCCATGAAGGCTGCCCCCTATTTCCCCTTTATTTCTTACTAGCAATGGAACCCATGGCCTCACTCATTCCCCATTAATTGCAAATTCAGGGTATACCAATAGCGGAAGGTGTATTAAAACTATATTTATATGCTGATGACATCTTTCTTACTCTTAAGTATCGCTCACATTCTTTACCAACCTTACTCAAGACTATTAATGAGTTCTCTTCCCTTTCTGGCTATAAGGTGAAGTGGGGCAAAAGTGAAGCTATTCCTCTCTCTTCTGGTACCACAAAAGCTTCAATTGATGGATATCCCTTTTGCTGGAAATCATCCCAATTAAAATATCTAGGAATAATGATTAATCGTGGACTTGAGGGGATGATGCCAGACAACCTCTCGCATCTTATAGCGCAAATGTTATCTGACCAAATGGTTGCTTTTGGGCTTCTCCATGTGGGAAAGAATATAGATGGTAAAAATGGTTACTTTACCTCGCTTTACTTATGCTATAGGAATGCTTCCAATTGTAGCACTTTTGACCACTCTTCGTCGCTTTGATTCAATCAATCAATCAGTCATGACATTTGTAAAGCACTCTACTTACCCGTGAAGGTCTGAAGGTGCTGGGGGGCGGGGAATGCTGCCAGGTCTTGAGGAGTCTTCTGAAGGTCAGCAGGTCTTGGGTCTGCCGTAGGTTGGTGGGGAAGGCGTTCCAGGTCTTGGTGGCGAGGTGGGAGAATGATCTGCCACCGGAGGTCGCTCTTCGGATGCAGGGTACTGTGGCGAGGGCAAGGTTGGCAGAGCAGAGCTGGCGGGTGGGGTGTAGAAGCTGAGTCGTCTGTTGAGGTACACTGGTCCAGTGTTGTGGAGTGCCTTGTATGAATGGGTGAGGAGCTTGAAGGTTATCCTCTTGTTGACGGGGAGCTAGTGCAGGTCTCTCAGGTGGGGTATGATGTAGCTGCGGCAAGGGATGTTGAGGATCAGGCATGCGGAGGCGTTCTGGATGCGTTGTAGCCTTTTCAGAGTTTGGCCGAGGCTCCTGCATAGAGGGCATTTCCGTAGTCCAACCTGCTGCTGTCGAGTGCCTGGGTGACCGTTCTTCTCGTTTCAGTGGGGATCCACTTGTTGATCTTGCAGAGCATGCGGAGGGTGTTGAAGCAGGAGGAAGAGATGGCGTTGACCTGCTTAGTAATGGAGAGGGTTGAGTCGAGGATGACCCCTAGGTTGCGTGCATGGTCAGTGGGTGTTGGAGCTGTTCCAAGTGCGGTCCGCCACCAGGAGTCATCCCAGGCCAAGGGGCTGGATCCGAGGATGAGGACCTTCGTCTTGTCCAAGTACAGCTTCAGTCCACTGTTCCTCATCCATTCGGCGTCGGCCTTTATTGGAGGTTAGATTTTGCGGTGTGGGGGTCGTTGGTGAGGGAGAGGATCAGCTGGGTGTCGTCGGCGTAAGAGATAATGTTGAGGTTGTGCAGTCGGGCGACTTTGGTGAGCGGTGCCATGTAGATGTTGAACAGAGTTGGGCTGAGGGATGAGCTCTGGGGTATGCCGCAGATGATCTCGGTGGCTTCAGAGCGGAACGGGGGGATGCGACACTCTGGGAAGGAGGTGGTCTAGTCCAGGGCCTTCTCTTGGATCCCGGCGTCATGGAGACATGTGCGTAGTGTGTGGTGGCAGACCGTGTCGAAGGTGGCTGACAGGTCCAAGAGGATGAGGGTATACTGTATACTGATTTCCATATCTGGACCTTTGGGGGAACTATGCATCCTCGTGTTTCTGCTGCTAAGTTAATGGCTCGTCGTTCCCATGGTGGTTTAGGTTTACCATAATTGGAGCATTATTGTCTAGCCTTACATCTCTCACAATTGGCTTATCTACTCCCAGGTGTGACTGATACTCCACAATGGGTTACAACAGAACACTCAATACTTGAGTGTGACAATGGTCTTAAATTCATATACAGTACTCGTAAACCTCATTCTTCCTCATCGCATCCTGTGCTTAATGCTACATATCAAGCATGGCAACAAGCACATCGCCTTTTAGGAGTTGCTCATCACTTGCACTCTAAAGCCCTAATATGGAGGAATGAAAGAATCCATATCAATGGTCAGGTGCTCTCCTGGACCGATTGGAGTTCGAGAGGAATCCAGACACAAGACCAGATTATAATAAACGGTGAATTGAGATCATTTGATTTTCTTCATGAAGAATTTGATCTTCCTTTACATCAGGCTACAATACATTTGCAATTACAGCATTGCCTGAGAAGATGTCATGGTCCTTTCCCCTGAACATTAGAATCGTCACCGATATTGGATTATCTTCACACCTGTGGTCGACATAAGGGGGTAATATTTGGAAGTTACTGCACTTTAATTAATCACCCATACTCGCTACCACTTCTTAAAGCTCTCCTCGAGAAATGGCAGGAGCGCCTACATCTTACTATAGATGAACATACCTGGTCAGACGTATTATAAGCTCTGGTCAAGGGTACTCATGAAGCGCGCCTGAAATGTTGTCTTTTTAAAACTTTGCATGACTGGTACTGGACATCATTGAAATTGCAACGAGCAGGATTGTTACCACACCCTAAATGTTTGAGATGTTCCAGAGTTAATTGCGATCTTCTACATATAACCTGTGAATGTCCCTCTATACAACTTTTCTGGACACAAGAAGGAGATACACTAAAGAAAACTATTCCTCTTCGTCTCCCCCTTACCTCTACTATTATTTTATTGCACGATCTTGGAAGTTCACCTGCATTCACACATCCTTAGCGTCGACTCTTACATACTGCACTCTCTACAGCCAAAATTTGCATCTTAAGATCGTGGCTATCACCTAACCCTTCAAATAGGAATGGATAGTTGCAATGATTCAGATGGCATTGCAGGAACACGGAATATATAAACTACAAGTTCAAGATGAAATATTTCAACAAGTGTGGACTTCTTTTCTCAGAGACTTTAGAATTGTTCCCTCTCATTGGATTGTATGATCTCTCTCCCCTTCCCCCTTCTATCTTATCCTTCCTTTATTTTCCCATATCTGTATCTTTTTCTTTCCTGGTAAGGAGATGACTTTTCTCTCTTTCTTCTTTTATTCATTCTTCCATTTATTCATTCATCTATTTGCTCACATATTTTACCAATTATTTATTTCTCTATCTTTTTATTTATTTCTCTATCTATTTATTTATCAACTTTCATGACCTCAATTATCCCAAAACACATCATACCCCAAATTTTATAAATGTATTGATTTATTGGCTCTTAATACATTTGCTTGTTCCATAATTTATTCTGTCTAACCTTTCATGATTATAATAAATCAGAGTTAGAATTTCTTAGCATGCTATATCCAATACCCTCCTTTTCCATTATAAACGTTTTATCTTCTATTTCATCCCTCCTCTCTTCCCCTCTTCCTTCTTATATGCAACTTTTCTTCTTTACTCTATATTATGTAATATTTATTAGTAATGTCACTAGACCAATATGGGTCTATAATGCCATGTTATACTTTTATGAAATGACTTGTCTTTCATTTCTCAATAAAGAATTACGACACAAAAAAAATCCTCATAAAAAATCGAATGAAATGTACAAATTAGCCCACATCTTCAATCAGATATGTCAAAGCGAATTAGCCCACATCTTCAATCCGATATGTCAAAGCGAATTAGGATGGGTGGAAAGATGGTCAATGGAGGTGCAAATGCATTATTTCAGTCTTGGAGGGATTAAACATTTTGCAGCATGTCTGCAGCATGACTGCTTTCCACTGACTGGATAGCAACAGATTTCTAAATATGATAGCCAACTGATTTGCCTGGGGCAAATATCGCCACACTAAGGGGCATGTTTACAGCCCGCTATTGCCACCACAACGTCACCTTTCACGTTCGATGTTGCGGTGGCGATAGGGGCTTCGCCTTATTTACAAGCCACTTAATGTGGATTATTGCCGAATTGTAAATAAGACACCCTTTCACGCTATACTTAGCTAGGCAATGGGTGTTGTGGTGGACTTTCCACTGCAACACCCACTGATTTTGATACCGCCCCATATTTACAAGGGTGGCGTAAATGTGGGGCAGTGCAAAAATTAAGGCCAGGGTAAACCTGGTCTTACCCTGGCGAAACGAGGACAAATCTTTAATTACTCCTTATTTTTGCTGTTTCCATGTGTGCTGCATTTTGAAGCACACATGGAAACAGCAAAATGCTATTGATTGCTTATGTGCCGGAAGGTGTCCCTTCCTTCACATAAACAATCATTAAAAAATGACGTTTTGCAACTTTTATGTGTGCTCCATTAAGCAGCACACATAGAAGTTTAAAGATTGTTTATGTGCAGGAAGGGATGTTCCCCTGTAATGCAGACACCCTTGCACTATGGTTCAAGGGTGCCTGCATTGGCGCTAGGCATCTAAATATAGCACCAGCGTAGGCGGAAATGCAGGGCTGCACCATATTGTAGTAAATATGATGCAGCCCTGTGTTTCAGAAGTGGAAGAGCATGGTGTTAAGCAAAGGGGGTTCCATCACGTCTATTGTGAGTTTGCCCCTATGTACGCTGGTGTTTGTCCTATGGTAATTGTTATTTTATTGATTTTTTATGGGGGTGTTTCTCTACCATCCCCTTCCAACCTGTCCATAGTCATTTCATCACTTCCAACTGCAGCACTATGTAATTTAGCGCTGCAGTACAGGCAGAGAAATGTCCGTTAGTAAAATACATTTAGCGCAAAGCCTGCATACCGAGCCGTCCCAATAATGAAAACTCAGAATGTGGACAGGTGTAGCAGGTTGTGGGACTCCAGTGCCTCTACACAGTAAACAGAATGCAGAAAGTGATGCAATACTCAAACAGACTCCATTGTGGCTGTGTGGATCTCATGACCTCTCACACACAGAAGAGGACTCTCTGACCTGGCTTTCCAGCAGTTGCAGGTTTGGTATCTACCTTTCCAGGTTTACTGTTTGGCAACTCTGCTGTTACCAGGTGTCTAAAACAACTTTAAAAAGGAGTGAACACATTAATGCTAAATAAAGGTTAAATGTGTAGTGATTAACAATACTTCATTGTTTACCTCCCACAATGCAAGACTGTTTCCTACTTGTCCAGAAGTGAACAGCCGCATATTGGCATGATTTCCCTGTTACCTAGAACATTTTTAATTGTCCTAGATTTAGATTTGAGAAAACAGTGTGGAAAGCCAATATTGGTATAGCACACAATAACCTGAATATCACAAATAAATGCGGGAGAAACTTTCATTTGACCCGTCCTTTCAAATGAAATATGGAGAGTTTTTTTTCCTATTTACCAGTCAAAGTGGCTAGGTGTGCAAACTCTATCATCCATCCGAAATGTCAGATGGCCAGATGACATAATTGGACCTACTGACTTCCGTCTAAACTCTCTTTGTGCCTTTGGGTAATAGTTTGAAGCATATCCATCTGTTTTCCCAAAATGCAACTCTGAATTAAATTTCAGCCCCACAAGCCAGAGTTTCAAGTGATTCTATCATATTTTCCAAAGCGAATGCACTTCTGTGTTCTTGTTTCCCAGTATAACAGAAGCATAAGTGGTTAAGCTAATTTTAAATCTTATGAACTGTTACTAGGTTTGCACATGAAACAAATGTATGACTAATGTTTCAGATCGTATATTGCACAGTTGAACCGTTAACATAACTGCAAAGAACATACAATCATGTGTGCAAAATATGTGATATATCTGCCAATTAATCTCCATTTATGAGGGTTGTTCTAAATGCATATATAGCATCTAGTTTTTCACACTATTAACATGTTTCATAGTGATTGTGAAACAAAGAGTATGTTGTCGCTGCCCATGGGAACTTTTTTTATTGACTCTTCATCCACATATAGGAAGAGCTGAATTAGTATTTGGCCGCAGATCACCACAATGTTAGGGTTAGTGAATCAGTCAATCAATCAAGCATTTATAAAGCACAGCAAATGAACCATGAGGGTCTCAAGGGGCTGGAGTTGCTAACTGCTTTTTTTTTATAAACGAAGGGAAAGCAAGGAGGAGGCACTCAAAAACAGGGGGGAATGCAAGCAGAAAACAGGAGCAAAAGCAATGCAGCAGCACGGGTAGGTCCGGACTGGCCGTTGCGGGCACCGGGCAATCCCCCGGTGCGCCGCAAGGGTGGGGGCTGGTTTTGGGCCCCTGGGGGCCGTTTTTGTTACAGGGCCGTTTTTGCAGCATAATCGGCCCTGTAACAAAAACGTCCGGAAACCGGCCCTGGCAAAGAACTCGGTCGCCCACCCCCCCTCCCCGGGGGTGGGGGGGGGGGCGGCTGAGCACTTTGCCAGGGCCGGTTTTAGTTCCCAGTCCAGCCCTGAGCACGGGGAGAACTAGGCCTGGGTCCTTCTCAACAGAGTTACACTGTGGGGCAAGCAAGAGGTGGGAAAAGGGTGGCAGGCAGGAGCGACAATGAGAAAACAAGGAGAAAGCAAGGAGATGGCACTCAAAACTGGGGGAAAAACAAGGAAAAAGCAATGAAAATGAAGGGAAAAGCAAGAAGAAAGCAACTAAAAAAAATTAGGGAAAAATAAGGGGAAAGCTGTGAAAAAAGTGGGAAAAGCAAGGAGAAGGTACTCACAAAATGGAGGAAAAATAAAGAAAACGAGGGAAAAGCAAGGAGAAGCCATTTTAAAAGCAGGGAAAAAGCAAGGAGAAGACAGGAACAAGAGCAATGCAGCGTAGTGATAGCTGGGCCTGAATGACACATCACATACCCCTTGAGAAGAATTACATTATAGGGTGAATCCTTAGTCCCGCCCCTAGCCCTTCAATTACCTCTCATTGAAGCTAAGAAGAGGGCAAGGAGTTTTAAACTATGTAAGTAGATGTGGCGCCTTTCTGTTCCAGCCACTGCACCCATGACCCCTGAGGTTAGGGGTAGCAAGTATGTGCCAGGGGGTATCAAAGAGCAAGCCAAGGGTAACAACGTCTACCCCTGTCTACCACTAACTGATGACAATTACTTATCAAGTCACAGGAAGCAATAAATTGCTTTGTAAAAGGCACATTTCTCAAATTCCTCTCTTCGATGGGTGATTAAGGTCTCAGACAAGTGATTTGAAGAGCAGTGTTTAAGGGTATGATGATATATTTGGTTTAAATTGGTTGTAAGAAAATATAATCTTATATTATACATTTACAATTACTATTGCATTTTTACCCAGGAAACCTCTGCGTGTGTCCCAAATATAATTATGCAATCTTTTGACAGATAGTTGTTGGGTTGAATGTGCAATCCTAAAATGTGATACACATTTTACTGACATTCAGCATACATCAGTAGCATAAAAACACACATATTACATCTGTTTGCAATATCTTAAAATGTTGCAGTTTCTTTTCTTTGGTATTGTTGTGAATGCCAGCTTGCCTTTAGGCATTGATTGACACTTGTTTTGTTTCTGATGGGGCTCAACTGAGTGCATTTCAGATTCGTTGACGCAAGGCCGCATTAGGTGGATATGTACAATTACTATTATAGTTAAATGCAGCTGAAATTTATGAGATTGATCCAAAGGTGCACATGTAGCATTTCCCTGTGGTGAATTGTAAAGTGAAAAATAGGAAAAATGTGACATACAATCTACCAATATTTTACCCTACTACAGTTTGTAGTCCCTTTGGTTTTGTGGCCACTGATCAATGTATTTTGCGTTAAGCTACTTATTGCTACACATTCAATATTGAACTCATGTTTTAACACATTTGACTTCTCTGCAATTGCATATAAATCAAAATTGATATTTGTATGTATCCATGTTGTGGTGTTTCTATAGCGCAAACCTAGCCAAAAAGCAGCAGCATGCTGTACCGGGTTAGAGGCGTAAGGATATACGCAAGATAGAATTATGAATGGCTCTCTATCTTCAACAGGGCTGTGGCCCACTAAACGTGTGTCCTCGTTAATAAGAGCAACGCTTTTTATTATCTTGATTTGGTGCAGAGACAAAATATCGATGTAAAAATATCGATTTGCACAAATATCGAGGTAAAAATATTGTGGGTCAGAAATATCGACAGGTTGATCTTCCTTTACATCAGGCTACAATGCATTTGCAATTACAGCATTGCCTGAGAAGATGTCATGGTCTTTTCCCCTGAACATTAGAATCGTCACCGATATTGGATTATCGTCACACCTGTGGTCGACATAAGGGGGTAATATTTGGAATTGCACTCTAATTAATCACCCATACTCGCTACCACTTCTTAAAGCTCTCCTCGAGAAATGGCAGGAGCGCCTACATCTTACTATATACGAAGATACCTGGCCAGACATATTAGAAGCTCTGGTCGAGGGTACTCATGAAGCGTGCCTGAAATGTTGTCTCTTTAAAACATTGCATGACTGGTACTGGACACCATCGAAATTGCAACAAGCAGGATTGTTATCACACCCTAAATGTTTGAGATGTTCCAGAGATAATTGCGATCTTCTACATATAATCTGTGAATGTCACTCTATACAAATTTTCTGGACACAAGTAGGAGATACGCTAAAGAAAACTATTCCTCTTCGTCTCCCCCTTACCTCTACTTTTATTTTATTGCACAATCTTGGAACTTTACCTGCTATCACATGTCCTCAGCGTCAACTCTTAGATACTGCACTCTCTACAGCCAAAATTTGTATCTTAAGATTATGGCTATCACCTAACCCTTCAAATAGGATTGGATGGTTTGGTGCAGAGACATAATATTGATGTAAAAATATCAATTTGCACAAATATCGAGGTAAAAATATCGTGGGTCAGAAATATCAACAGAAAAAATATCTTGGTCGAATATCGATTTTAGGTAAGTAATATCGATTTATAAAATATCAAAGTGTTAAATTTCGTTTGTAAAAATATAGTTGGTAGAAATATCGATTTTTTATTAATGTTTATATTTTTATTATATGTGTTAAGATTTTAGTAGTCAATAATTTTTTTATTGAATTTTGCACTTTTAGTTCCTTAGTGGGTTGGGGGTTTATAGGAATAGGGTGGGAAGATATTTAATGATATACATTTTATTGATTATTTATAGTAGTTATTAATTTTTTTAAATAGATTTTTAAATTATTAGTTCCGTAGTGGGTTTTGGGTTTATAGGGTAGTAGGGTGAGACGTAATTTACATATATACATTTTATTGATTATTTCGAGTTGTTATTACATTTTTGCGTTTTCAGTTCTATAGAAGGTTGTGGGTTTATAGGGGAATAGGGTGGGAAGTAATTTAATTATTTAAAATGTATTGAATCATTTTAATTTATTCATATTTGTATAATTGTGATGTTATAGTGTTACATTTGTAAATTAATTTATTAACAACTGTTTGATAACTAATTGTTAATTATTTTAATTAATGAATTAGTATTTAATTATAGGAATTGTGTAATTGATTTTAGGTGTGTGTAGTGGGATTTATAGGTGTAAATGGTGGGAGGAGTGGGAAGTAATTGAAATTGTATTGATGGATTATTAATTAGTTGTTAATTAATTTAAATGAGTTACTTAGTAATTACTTAGTATTAATTATGGTAATTGTGTAATTAATTTTTAGGTGTGTGTTGTGGAGTTTATAGGTGTAAATGGTGGGAAGTCGTTTATTTTTTATTGATGAATTATTAATTATTTGTTAATTTATTTAAATTTAATTAACTAGTAATTATTAATTGTAATTGTGTAACTAATTATAAGTATGTGTTGTGGATATTATAGTGTTAGAAAATGTGTAATTAATGAATTTGTATTATCTTTTTTAATAATAATATATTTTAAATGTAATATGAATGATGTTAAACATTTGGAAATACATTTTAATAAAAATGTTGATGTCTTTTTTATTGGTGTGGTGTTATAGGGTAGAAAATAACATAAATCCATTTATGTTTTAAAAAACTTGTTTGTGAATATTTGTTTCTTTGAAATAAATATTGTTTATAAATTGATTTAATTATTTTTATGAGCATATTTGTAGGTTTTTATTATATGTAATTAACATTAAAATATGTGTTATTTTTCTATGTTTAATAGGTTTAATGGTATATTTTTTAAATATTGTTTATTTTTTTAAAGAATATATATGTATTTTTTTTAATTGTTGAAATGTTAACTGTAATTTCTGTTTTTCTGCTATCCAATACTTTCCCTACTGTTGCACTCCATGGAGTGGAAATAGTCATTTCTACCCCTCTGCAACCCAGCACTTTCCTTACTGTTGCATTCACTGGAGTGGGAATACTAATTGTTACCCCTCCCCTATTCCAGCACTTTTCCAACTGTTGCACTCACTGGAGTGGGAATAGTAATTTTTACCCCTCCGCTATCCAATACTTTCCCTACTGTTGCACTCACTGGAGTGGGAATAGTAAGTTTTACCCCTCTGCTATCAAATACTTTCCCTACTGTTGCACTCACTGGAGTGGGAATAGTCATTTTTACCCCTCCGTTATCCAACATTTTCCCTACTGTTGCATTTATTGTGTTGCAAAATGTAAGTTTTATTTTTGTTTTAATAGTTTAATGTTTTAATTAATTATAGAATGTTTTCTAATTTGAAAATATTGATATATGTATATATTTTATTTTTACATAATTTAAAAGTTTAAAAATTAAATAAAGATAATAGTTAATACATTATTTTAAAGTAAATATATGTATATGTATAAAATATTATGTTTGTGTATTTATATTTTTTTAATTAAGTTTATTTTTATATTTAGTTAAAATGTATATTAAATGTAATGTATGTTTTTTAAGATAATAATAATATTTTTTATTTGTAATGCACATTATTTTATTTTATTCATGTTTTTTAATCAAAATGTTTTACATCTATATTTTTAACTTCGATATTTTTGATTCAATATTTTTTACTTACCTGTTTATGTTTAGAGAGTCGATATTTTTGCTATCTAGATTTTTACATCAATATTTTTTATATCAATATTTTTACTATCTATATTCTATCAGTGAACCGCTTCTTTTATGTGTACTGACTGATTCAACAGTTTACCACATGTAGCAGGAATATTTGGTAGGAATGCATGGACGGCTGAGTGAATTACAGCAGCTGGGAGAAGACATACCGCTGTCAAAAGGGGACCACAGCCAACACCAGTACCCTAGTCTCAACCCTTCATGCACTCAAAAATCATCTTACTCACCCATTTATCAAGGCACTCAATTATCCATCTGCCCTTCATAAATATTTTCACTCATTTACCCATTCATCCATGAATTAAATTTTGATTCAAACCTTGATTCACACTAGATCCACGCTATGTTGTCCTTGCTATTAATTATTTACTCTCTCTCCCTTTCTTAACATTTATTCTGTCATGTATCTTGCTTGGTTTACTTAATCTTTTTTTCGTTATCTTTGGCTTTCCCATTCCTTTGCTGTCTCACATTCCAAGTTTCCTTTCCATACTTCTGAGTCATGGTTCATTAACAGTCCAGTGCATTTTATATTTTGAGTAAGCCCCTATCACTGCCCAGAAAGATGCTGCTTGTTTCTCATGCCTCATCCTCCTACATTTTATGCTTTTGCTGGCCTTTTATAGTATAGCACTTCTCAGTACCATTAAAAACTGCACAAAAGTTAGTTTGACAATATAGTTGTCAGGAAGTCTAGAAATGGCAACACTTTTTTATCTGTCTTCATTTCTAGTGAGTCTTCAAAATGTTTTAATTATTGAACACCATTTACCATTAGCACTTCTTTCTGGGAATACTGATTACATTGCCACCTACCTCCTCAAGAAAGTGAAACACATCTGGAGACTGTTAGGCTAAAGTTAGGACTCCTAACTTTAGGACTCCTAAATGCCTAAATTCCTTCCGTGAATACCGAAAGTCTTAAAATTAGGATTTTTCTCAGTTTAGTAGTAGTAAAGATAGGACTCCTAACTTTACTACTCCTAAACTGAGAAAAATCCTTACTTTACAAATTTAGGTATTCACAGAAGGCATTTAGGAGTCCTAAAGTTAGGAGTCCTAACTTTGCTACTACTAAACTGAGAAAAATCCTAATTTTAAGACTTTCGGTATTCACAGAAGGCATTTAGGAGTCCTAAAGTTAGGAGTCCTAACTTTACTGCTACTAAGCTGAGAAAAATCCCAATTTTAAGACTTTCGGTATTCACAGAATGCATTTAGGAGTCCTATAGTTAGGACTCCTAACTTCCGTGAATACCGAAATGAGTAAGTGCCTTCTGTGAATACCAAAATGAGTAAGTGTCTTCTGTGAATACCACAATGGTAGTAAGTTTAGGATTTTGTCTTAAGTTAGTTCTGTGAATCGGGCCCGCTAAGTCTGGGTAAAGGGCCAACGTACAACAATCAAAGCATGTCTTCAAAATCAAATTCAGTAGCTTCATTTGGATGGTTTTCATCGAAATTTGAGGCACTAGGAAAGGTAACTATTATACCAGATTTTTAGGTAGGTGCAGGGATATGAAATCCCGAGTGTATTTATATATATCTTAAATGAGAAGCAGTGTTAAAAAAATGGATCTGTTAACTGACTCAACAGCACTCTTGAAGCCTGATTAAGAAGCGTTTAAAAGTTGTGAAGTCTAAATTAAGCTTAGTGATTGAAATTCAACTTTTATCAGGCTGAAACTGACTTCTGACTTATATAGTCGTCATACCAAACTAACAGCCACGGTCCGTGTAGGGTGTGCCACCAGGCGGTGACGAGGGGCTTGGAAGGGGCCAAATGCAATGCAGCGCGTGCAACGAAATTCTTTTCATTTATTTTTTTCATTACTTACCTGAAATTGTCTGTTTCCCGCATTTTACACCCCCCCCCACCCTGCCCATCCCCGCTCCATGTCACCGCCCGGTGGCACGCCCTACACGGGCCGTGGCTGCAAACTAACCTTTCAAAGATATGTAGATTTGTTAATGCCCCATGCCCAGAGGCAGTTTTCAAACTTGAAATTAGAAATATTCATGCCTCCACCCCCTACCCTGACAACAATGCCAAAAGGCAAAGTGAAATAAAACAATTGCCCAGGATCACACGGTTTGGTCAAGTGTAGAAGCTGGGATTGAACCCAGTTGCAATTCAGCCACTAAATATACATGTGTTGCTTCCCATGCACCCAACTTACACCTCCCACGCCCGACCACAACCATGTTGGCATCAATGTAGCCCTCGGTCATACCACAGATCACAGATTAAATGTTTGCCCCCTGATAAAATATTAGCGAGTACCCATGATCTAGACCAATGCTCCTCAGTAAGAAAATACTCATTGTAAATTACTCTTTGCAGTTATTGAACAGTGGCTTTGATAATTGGATTTACTACACAGTTGTGGTGTATCTCGAGATTACTTTGGAAAGGTCAGGGATTGTAATTTGAAAAACACTACATTTTGACTACACCATATAATGGTAAATTCGGCAAATTCTTGCCCTCTCCCTTTCGCGCAGCACAGTGCAGCAAGTTGTCTTGCTGGGTTGCGCTGCGTGAAAAAATAATAAATATGGGTCTATATCTCACTCGTTTAATGGAACAAGAAACAGAAGCCAGAATAGTAAATGTCAAGAAGACTTCGGGTGTCATCTCTGACTCTGAAATCACTACACTGGCTGTTAATATATGCCCGAGTAACTTTTAAGCCCCTTTATGGCACTCACAAATGCATTCATGGAAATGCCCATCATACTTTCACAATAGAATACAGCAATGCACAACTAAATGGGCTGAGCAGGCATCCAGACATCATGGTACAAAGACACTTGTAAGAAAGCAGGTTGTTGGAAAATGGGCTACTTGTCGAGGGGTTTAGAACCCTACTGAAGCAGCAACCACAATCTCTGTCAGAGCGAAACACAAGCACATCCCAAATTAATCTGTACTTAACTCTCTGGTAGCTTGCCACAAAAGCAGTCAGCCTTAACCAAGAGGCAACGTGTAAATTATTTATGTAGCACTCTAAACAATAATAAAGAAAAAACACACCACAAGGAAAATCCCACACCAATTTAGAAAAATAGAGTACATTTAATAAATTATTTGACACCAAAAAGACAAAAATCCAATCAGTACACCTGTTTATATGATTTTTTTTTTGGGGGGGGGGGGGTCTAGCACCTTAAAGATCAAAGCACCAACAGCAGATATCTAGTGGCATGAGACAACGTCAAAGTCAAAAGATATGGCCCACCCTGATTGAGCGCAGGTCGGATACAAGAAGGGGATTGTGCCAGCTCGGCACTTACTTTTCGACTTAAAAGAAATTTTGAAGAAAATGTTCTTAAAAGGTAGAGTTCAGTGGGGCAAGGCTGCAGGCCGTGTTTGAGGTGGAGGCGTCATTGACAGAGAGCTGCTGGATGAAGTTGTGCTGAAGATTTCTATTTTCGGACTTACTCTCTTTTTTGGAGGTCAAACATTTTCAGCAGACAAAGCTCTAGGCTGTAGCTGGCAAGAGTTCCCGGAGGCCAGCTACCCCTTTCCCAAGGGACTGCTGACTAGGATTTCCTTTGGCAGGGAAGAATGTAGTGGGAGCTACCGCAAAGTCAGGCCAGACAGCAATGCACCTGGGGCAGATAGATGAGCAGGTTCGTCCAATTCTTCCCTCTGTCCTCAGAGCAGTTTTTAGGCAAAATCTTTCCAAGCCTATGTTTTGGCTGCCTGGGCACCTTTAACACCACAACCAGGGTTCCAGGACTGGAGGGCCACCACTTGGAGGTTCAGGACTCTCTCAGACTGGGTCCATTTGCAGGTTCAAGATGGTGGGCAGTGTTATGTCCTTGTGGCTCTGAACAGGAGGCCACCACAGTAGCCCTTAGAGTCACTCTGGTAATCTTCGGTCCAAGTGATGAAACTGGGTTCAAGCAGCAGGGCCCTCTGGGACTTCAAGGCAGGCTCTAGGCAGCAAAGCAGTGCTTTCAGGTGCAGCAACGTGGGTTTGTGGAGTACACAGCAGGCCACAGCAGCAGACAGTTCTCTGAGAGTCCTTCTGCAGGTTCAGAAAGTGAACTGAAAAGTGGGTCTAAAAGTTCCCTTTTTATACATGGTGCCTTATTTGAATTAAGAGAAGTTTCAAGAACATTTCCTTTGAAGCCCTCCGAGTTTCCCAACTCCCCTGCCCTGGCTCCAAACTGGCTGCATGGGCAATGCAGTGGCAACAAGTTCTTTGTGTGAAGGCATAGCACAGCCTATTTGGTTGCAAATGTGGCTGTGCCCAGCCCCACACTCCCATCCTGCCAGCAGAAACTCATTTCAGGCACACTCAATCCCTTGGTTATGTGGCTGTCTGGAAGGAATAAATAAAGTCCAACTGCACCCACTTGACACCTGCTTTGTGCATTTGTTGCAATACTATAATTGCCTCCTTGTATCCTCCTTTTTGCAAATATTGTGCGTGTTTTCTAAAATTGTCTTATATCCTTACCTGTTGAGACATTGTTATTTAATATTTATACTAATTACCCAGGTCTCAAATGGGTCTACGGGTATCCTCCTGTGGTTCGTTTACGCACTGGGTAATTAGTACTGGGTATATGGTTGACACTCTACATGGGATTTCTAAGTAAATTGAACATGTCAGTCATGTGCAAGACAATTTTACCATGTTTAGGGAAGTGAGCACAAGAACTTTAGTACTGGTCAGCAGCTATTAAGTGTACAGAGTCCTAGGGTCAACAAAATCGAATTTCAACAAAAATAGTAGGCGTGAAGGCAAAACATTTGGGATGACCCTGCAGAGATGGTCAACTCCAACACAGACTCTTCCATGTTTGATATCACATGCTGACGAACCTGTGCGTCCGTTTTCCTCTGACTAAGAACGTATTTGGACCCTGAAAAAAAGAAAAAATATCTGATTTTTTAATCACCACCTGGGACGCAAGCAAAGGGACAAGTTGCTAAATCCCTGAGGGTATGAATTCACACGTTGAACTGCACTTCTGAACATTCATTGTGCTATCTGTGTTTTATTATAAGGGTCATCCATACTGCATTAAAATTCTCCGTCCTGATGATGGTCTTTGGATAAAAACATATAAGACCGAAACGTCGACACACCAGTCCATGTCTACACACTGCATCTGACTTTCTGTTTATTTAAAAAAGGAGTGAATTTTTTCATCTAATTTATAGACTGGATTGATTTTCTTATGTATTGATGGAATGATTTTGTCGCTTCCTTATACCTAAGATTCATTTGCAATTACTTTGATTATGAACCCTTGTAAGTGGGAATAGTAAAATTTGAATTTGATTTGAAGATACAAATAATAAGTTTCTTTAAAAATATTTTTCCTGTGTTGCCTCTCATTATTTGATGAACAGAATTGCCATTTCAAAACTGTTTTATTTCCTCCGGGCTAGTGTGGTAGTTTCCATGAGGTCTTAAACTGTATTAATAATTACAACAGTGACTGATATCTTCAGTTGAGGAGTCTTAGTAAGTTAGACCCTATTACACTGTAAAACTTTGATTCTCAAAATAAAACCCTTGCTGGTACTTTTCCTTAAACACATATTGTTTGCCCAAGCCCGCAAGTGTATATTGGGTTATCCACTCCTCTAATCAATCACTGGTTTGGAGCATGCTCTCCATGACCAGTCATGCTGAGAACAACCACTTTGCATTCGGGGGGGGGGGGGGAATAAAAGCACACTAATGCCAAATATCTCATGGATGTCATCCTCATCAAACGCAATGGGTAGCTGAGGTAATATTACTCATCACTACTCTGAACCCTGGGCTCTTCCCTGAACACACTTCTCCTGTTCTACAAGACCTAGGGGTAACCAATGAGTGTAAAGTACAGAAAATCAACAAAGCTCACAAGCTCCATTCACTTTCTCTTCTTGATGCTTTCTTCGTGATCCATACTGCTAAAGTGTAACACTGTTTTAAAGTCAGTCACTTCAACAGTTGGAACATCAGTAAATTCAAGTCAATCTGCCTGTATAACTGCATGTTTGTGAAGAAGGGCGCAGCTTGCTCCCTGTTATTGGTACATAATTTGATTTTATTATGATTGATGCTGTACATAAATCACTTTCCTTGTCCCTAGCCATTTATTATTCAACAATATCCTGTACATACATTTTGAACAACTGGTGCTGTTAAGTTCTGAAGGATACACTACAACACTTGATCTCCCATAGAGCTATTTGAGAATGTTTGGCAGATTGAACTCAATTACATCAGCACTGTGGTCACAACCCATCTTGAGAGCGATTCACAGGGGTGTTTACGCAGAATATCGGAACCAAAAATATCGTGGGACGAAATATTGTGAAGGTAGGTTTCTATAGATAAGTAAATTTTTACTATATATAACGACACATATATGTACCTTAAACATACATATCTTCAAGGTACGTAGATGTGGAGTTAAGAATAGCAAATCTATACTTACCTATTTGCACTTACCTTTTCGATATTTTGACCCTCGATATTATTGACACGATATTCTGCCCACACAATAATTTTCGTTCCGATATTCTATCAGTGATCCATAATATTTACACTGACATTTTGCATCGACAAACTGGTGTAAAAATTACATTCTTGCGAATGTCATTTTTGTACTCGTTGATTGGTACTAATATTGGTGCATAATTAGTTTTCACTGATGGAATACCTAGTGTGTCAGACTTCCAGTGTAGATTAGACTTGCACACTGTTGCTCAGGTTCTCAGGAAGAGAGTGTTCTATGGGGGCTACAGTGCACTTGAACGTGAGTTTGTAAAGTGCACATACACCATATGGGTTTATTGGCTCCATATCTCATGCATTTATCCTTAGGCAAGTAAATGGTACTCATATTTTTGATCTTGGGAAGTAGAAAGGCTGAATGGTCCTTTCGCTGCCAGCATTTGTATCTGTAACCATTGGGGTAAATACAGATACGTGAAGTGAATCATTAGTCCAGAAAATCATCAAACCTAATTCAACTCTGCTTTACAGAGAACAAACATTGTATACCCATTTTTTTTTACAAAGCTATATAAAAGGTATGTCTAAAAAATGATCAAGACTCTCATTGCCCTCATCCCTAATAAAGTAGCCCAGCGTTTCCAGGCTCAGGAATACCAGGTCTACAAGTACAACACCTACTAATTCTGGGCCTGGAACAACAGAGCTCAGGA